>NC_091982.1:200372601-200672601 GCF_044704955.1 Pristiophorus japonicus | reverse complement strand
ATGCAACATATGGCAAATACAAAGGATTACATAGGATATACATCACAGAAACAGGCCATTTGACCCAACCAGTCCATGCTGGCATTTATGCTCCACTCGAGCCTTCTAGCATCTTTCCTCATCTAAATCTATCCACATATCCCACTGTTGCCTTCTGCCTCATATACTTGTCTAACCTCCTCTTAAGTGCATCTATACTATTCGCTTCAACCACTCCCTGTGGTAGTGAGTTCCACATTCTCACCACTCTTTGGGTAAAGAAGTTTCTTCTGAATTCCCTATTGGATTTGTTGGTGACTATTTTATATTGATGGCCTCTAGTTATGTTCTTCCCCACAAGTGAAAATATTCTCTCTATATCCACTCTTTCAAAACCTTTCAGAATTTTAAAGACCTCTATTAGGTCACCCCTCAGCCTTCATTTTTCAGGAGAAACAGACCCAGCCTGTTCATCCTTTCCTGATATGTATACTCATGCATTTCTGGTATCATCTTTGTCAATCTTCTCTGCACCCTCTCCAGTGCCTCTATATCCTTTTAGTGATTTATGTATTTGTACTCTGAGATCCCTTTGTTCCTCTATCCCACCTAGACTCGCATCCTCCAAGTAATAAATGACCTCCTTATTCTTTCTTACAAAATGTAGTACCTCACAAGGTATCAAACTTCATTTGCCAATTATGGCCATTCTGCAAGTTTATTAATGTCCTTGTGTAATTTGTTGCAGTCCTCCTCAATATTGACTATCCCACCCAATTTGGTGTCATCCTCAAATTTAGAAATTGAGTTTTTGATTCCAAGGTCTAAATTGTTAATATAAATTGTGAACAGCTGTGGTCCCAGCACTGATCCTTGTGGAACACCACTACCCACCTTCTGCCATTGTGAAGCTACCTTTTACCCCTACTCTCTGCTTCCTCTCTTGAAGCCAGCTTAGCTACCCATTCTACTACTTGTGTTTTATCCTCTTTGAGTTTGATTAGTTTATTAAATATATCCCCTCTTTTTATTTTAAATGCACTAATTAAATTACTAATCTCATCATCCAATGTCATGTCCACCTGTTCCATCTCCCTGGTAAATACTGAAACAAAATAATTATTTAATATTTCCGTCATCTCTCTATCGTTAACTGTGGTATTATCCTGGCTAACCCTCAATGGTCCTATTCCCATCTCAATCTTCCCTTTGTTATTGATGTGCTTGTACAATATTTTACTATTTTGTTTTATGTTCCTTGATAATTTAATTTCATAGTTCCCCTTTGCCTTCCTAAATTTTTTTTTACTTCTCTCCTAATTTCTTTGTATTCTCCCTTATCATGTACTCCCCTGTTGTCTATGTACTTCATATATACCTCTTTTAGTGTAGTTTCTTCTTTCCTTTTCGCGGAATATATTCTTCCTGCACTCTGGTGAACACCATTTTAAGTGTTTCCTAGTGCTGTTCTACATCGTTGTTTGCCAATATTGTTGCACATTTTATTTTTCCAAGTTCTATTCTCAGCCCCTCAAAATCAGCTTTTCTCCAGTCCATTACCCTAGTTTTCATCATACTTATGTCCTTCTCAATTATTATCTTAAATTGTATTATATTATGGTCACTATTGCCTGGATCTTCCCCTAATTTTACTTCTCTTATCTGCTCTGGTTCATTCCCCATTACTAGATCCAATATGGAATCCTCCTTTGTTGGGCTTTTTACATATTGGGTTAGAAGTGGGGTTTACAGAACATGAACTGTACATGGTGTAATTCATAGGGAGGGAGGTTCTGGGAAGACATTGGTCAACAGGAGGGCTGCATGGATCACTGGTATATGCTAGATTAATCAAGTATGTGCTATGTACCATTTATTATATTAACATGTACATACATAATCATTGTCATACTTTAGATAATTAAAGCATAATTGCCAAGTTGATAAGCATGAATGGATGCTAATAATGTCCAACCGCCTCTCTTAGCACATCATGGTGAACCTAGCTTTCATCAGGGCACAGCTGCAGAGGAACAATCATCATGCTAGCACAGATATTCTTAATCAGTCAGCAGTCCAGATACAGACACTTTACGTCAGTTAGTTATTGGGGATGAGATACCATAGGATGAAGCACGTCACTGGTGCAGAACATTTGGTCATGCAACAGCTGCTGAGAGGCTAGCAGATAGAAGGCAAGGTTAGTCATACAGAATGCCTCCCGTGAGTTGCCTCAGGACAGAGAGATTAGTTGGTTTGCTTTCCAACAAAGGACATTAGAAATATGCATTCTCTTTGGAAAGTACTTGGCTTCATAACCTTGATAGTGTAAGAGATGGACAACTGGTTGTGTCAGCTGTAGTACCCCAAGCCAGTGCCACAACGATGAGAATACCTCTCATGGATGTTCATGCTCTTGGTTTGTCTGCCTTGGGGTCCAGTCCAAGAATCATTGAAGGCCTGTCTTGACAGACTTGGATAATGCTTAAAGATAATCATGAAAGGTGGGTTTGAAAACATCTGAGGTTAACTGCTCTGCGCTCAGGCAAAACATTGAACCTTATATGATGATGGCCTCCAGCAGTTACTGTGATGTCATTGGTAGTTCTGAGCCATTTGCTCTGCATACATGACTGTAAGCACCACCTCAGGAATGCCCCCCTAGTGACTGCAGCGCAAACCCACCTGGCACTGTTGCACATAAATTGGAATCGGTCACAGTTGCAGGTAACAGACCTTCTGAATTGCACACAGCTCACCAATTGACTCAACCGACAACCACCTTAGATAAGCAAGCAATTAGGAATAGGGCAAACACATATTGGTACACTAATTGCAAGGGGTAATTTAGAACAACTTGAACACTTACATTTACGTAATAAAATATATATTTACTGTATATTGTAGTCTGTGATTCTTTCATTGTGATGAACAAAGGAGCATATATTTCTCAACATAGAACTACACAGCACAGAAACAGGCCATTCGGCCCAGCAGGTCTATACCAATGTTTATCCTCCACATGAGCCTCCTCCCACCTTACTTCATCTCACCCTATCAACATATACTATTGTAGGTATTACTTTCTCCCTCATGTACTTATTGAGCTTACTCTTAAATGCATCCAAGCTAATTGCCTCAACGACTCCATGTGGTAGCAAGTTTCACATTCTCACCACACTCTGAGTCATTCTCTGAGTAAAGAAGTTTCTCCTGAATTCCTTATTGGATTTATTAATGACTGTCTTATATTTATGGCCCCTTATTTTGGACTCCCCCACAAGTGGAAACACCTTCTCTATTTCTACCCTATTGAATCCCTGCAGAATTTTAAATACATCTATCAGGTCACCCCTCAGTCTTCCCTTTTCGAGAGAACGGAGCCCCAGTAGTTTAGACTTTCCTGATAGTTGTAACTCTCAGTTGTAAATTTTTTTTTGCACTTTCTCCAGTGCTTCTGTCAAGAATTTTCTTGACAGATCCAACACATCCCTGAGAAAAGGGCACCTGCAGGTGGAGAGTTGGGCTATTTGCCCAACTTCTGCCCAGCGAATGCCCGTGAAATTCTTTGCCTGTTAAAAGCAGGCATAAGGCCTGCTTTTAGCAGCATAAGGGTTTATAAAAAAAACATTAAAATAAAATGTTATCATTTATACAATAAAAATCTTGTGCATAAGGTAAGTTTATTTTTAGCCCCATTAAAACATAAATATTTTTTTTTAATAAAATAAAATTTTTGTTTAAAATATTTATTTAAATGCCATCTTAATTAATTTCAAATATGTAATGTTTTTTTATTTATTTGATGTCTAGATGTATTTTTGGGGGTATTCCAATTCATGCATATGGGCTTTCCATACATACGGAATCCCTATAAGCATGATTGGGGATTCCCTTCTTTCATTCGTTGGGCCAGCCCACGTGATCCCAGGGGCGCTTGCGAGCTGCATGCGCCGCTGAGATACGTGGGCCTCCACCTGGGGGTACCCAGAGTGGCCCAGGATCACTAATCTCTATACCTCCTGGACCACCAGGTAAGTGACCATTTTATTTACAGATCGGATGCATTTCCCGACGGGAACCCTCCGACCGCAAATCCAGGGCCATCATTTTGATAATATGAAGACCAGAACAGTTCTAATTGTGGTCTAACCAAGGTTCTACATATATTTAACATAATTACTCTGCTTTTAAATTCTATTCCTCTAGAAATTAATCCCAGTGCTTTATTTGCACTTTTTATAGCTTTGTTATCCTGTGCTAATACTTTTAATGATTTGTGAATCAGGGCAACAATATTCAGTAAGGCCTTATAAAAAAAAAATGGGAAAGAGTAGGGATAAGAAAAAAGTCTGAATTTGCAGACCTTTAAGGCCCATTTTTTGGTTGTACCTGTACCACAATGATAGTATAATTTTCAGCTAAGGTGAAAATACTGGATTTTGCTGGGCTATGAGGAAAGAGCAGATAAGCAGAAATAATTGGATAACTCTTTCACAGACATGTCCAATTAGCCTCTTTTTGTGCTGTATCATTCTATCTATGATTCTATAAATTCTATAGTTCTAAACCTAAAAGTGTAATCTTAGAGGACTTGCACCTCAAAAGTGTCACACCCCAAGGAATTCCACATTGAGATGACTGAAAATAGATAACCAATCAAATATTGGATTAACTAAATGTGAATGAAACCAAAAATACAAGTAATGAACAAATAATCAGCAGAGAGCAGAGCATTTCTCATCCTTTCAGTGAGCATGTTGTTTGCTAAGTACCGTATAATTCGCTCATTTAAATAAAATACAATTCATAACATAAGGAAAGAACAAAAATTAAATCATTTGCATGACAATGTCTCATTGTACCGTAAATTTCCTCTGCAGTGTTGCTAATGCCTGTAACATTTGTTTTATTTCCAAGCCTGGGCTTGAATCCAAGTCGGCGTGGATTGGTTGGGCCAAATGATTTGTTTCCGTGCTGTATATTCTATGCATTTCGGTGCTTCCTTAAGTTTTGATTCCTTAGCTTTGCTTTGATGTCTTTTTTTAGTCCAATACATTTTACATGCTTTTAATTATTTTTGATCTTTTGTTTTTATTTATTTTTAATTATTGTTGATGTGTCTCTCTTTTTGTTTGTGTGTGGTTTAAAGTTTGTTTCTTCTGAAAATCAGCCTGTACTTATGTATGTGCCTGTTGTCCTTTCATTCAAATGTAGGTTCGCTTTCCTTTCCCAGAGGTATTTTTGTATAATTCACACAAATATCTTTCATGCCATTTTTTGTTAAGTGTTGGTATAGTTCTTGTAAGGTTTTGAACAGCATAAGTATTGGAATTTCATAATTAGGTTTAATTATTTGCTTACTAGAATTTTTTCTTTCATATTATAAGATCGCCTATGTTATTGTTTGGAGGTTTTATAAGAACATGTGTTATGTCAAGTAGAATTACCAGGGACACTGACTTCTCAGCATTGGGAGTGGCTCTGGTATCTAGGAATAGTGGGAAGGCATCACAGGATTTTGCATTATTTTGAGGAAGGTCCCAGAGTCTGAGGGCAGTGGGAGGGATTTCCAGGGTTCTTGGAACACTGAAGCGTGGGGCTCTGGTAACAATGTGGCAAGTCCTGGATTCTCAGATCATAGGGAGAGGGGCGAATGTTACATATTCACCATCAGAGATGATAGAAATGAATGTGTGTTAATGTGTGCTAATCATGGGCAAACTGTGGGTTACTAAATGTTATCCGCTGTAAACTCCTATCATGGTTTACATATGATTTAGCCTCTTTCAGAATGTGCATCAATATGTGGTAAATCTCTTCCACAAAGTAGTCCAGCCAATACAAGGAAACAAAACTAGGGCCCAAAATTCACCACCATTGAGCTCCATTTTTTTTGAGCTAACAGCAATTTTGGAGCTAACTTAATTTAAGGCGATTTTGCTAGTTTCGCCAATGGTATAACGCCATCCTTAACGGATAACAGCCATTTTTTTTAAGTACCGTTTTTCTGGCGTCACTCGGGGTCAAACCCACCCATAACGCCATTTTTGTGAGTTTCGCCAATAAGAATTTTTTTAAGGACAGCGCTAAGGACCACTTTTTAAAACCTTGCCTTACCAAGTCGGAGTGCGATCAAAATCGGCATTCCCGACGCTATCTTGGGAAACGGAGCTGAGTTACAGCTTTTGGAGGGAGGGAACAAAACTTATATTATATACAAACTACTTAAAAATGTTTGTGCGGAGGGAAAAGACGAACTTTATTGCAGTTCAAAACTGAAATTGTGAGAGGTGCATAAGTTCCACCACCGAACTGTTGACGCCCGTCTCTGCTGCTCACCGGGCTCGAAGGTTGGAGCACCAACCGGCAGGATCGTTCCCTCAGCCGGACACAGGAACTCGGCGCTTGGCTTCCACCTCCCCGTGGGCTTCTTTTGAAGCCGAGTGTTGCGCATGCGCAGAACGGGCCTCACTTTCTCGGCGGTAAAAATGAGCTCCACCCTCAAAACCGGAGGTATTTCAGCACTGTGCCAAAATGAAAAATAATTTTGGCGAAACTTCAGACTTTTTTTTGACGATATTTTGGACTATAAAAATGGCCATTAATCGGAAATAATGCCAAAAAACAGTTATTTTACAATGTGGAATTTTGGGCCCCGAGGTACCCTGAATCAGCTACAAGCTGTAATTAGGAGCCAATTAATAACTTGAAAAAGCAATGAGTTAACTAGCCACTCATCAAATTGTTGTATATTTGGGTGTTGTTGACTGAAAAAAGTTAGTTTGATTGGCTAAGATCTGTAATCCCTTTTGCCAGGAGTAAGTGAGAAAAAGCATATACTTCAAGGGACTGATGGACATCTTCCTTTACTCAAAGTAGTTGGTGTACATTGGATGGAGGAAGAGCTTGAAACAGTCAATAAAACTCAGCCACAAACATTCTTGATGTGGCTGACTCACCAGAAGAGCACTGACCCTAGGAACATCTAGCAATATCAGAATTTCAGTGAAGTCCTGTGGCCAACCAACTCACTTACTCCTTCTACAAGGGTGTCACTTAGGACTGGTAGACTAGATATCACACCATGTCAATATAAGCTGCTAACATTCACACACCATATAAAAAAGTAAATAAATACCCTGCATTTGATTTTAATATTGTGCTGACTATTTACTTGTCATTGGTTACAATATAGCAGAATAGGATAGCAATAAATGGTAGTTTTGGCACTGTTACTTGGAAAATGTGGTTTGACCATTTAAAAATGGTGTAGCTGTGGCATTTCTTTGGAACCATGTGGGATTAGTGTCTGCCTCAACAATCTTCCTTGCTGCATTGCTGGTATACTGACATAGTATAGCACACAATGAATAATAGATCAAATAGGGGTAGATTGAAATCCTTACGTTCAGAGATTTAGTGCATAGGCTACAAAGTAGGCAGTAATGTCAGCTCCAAAGATCTTTTAACTGTGCTCTCACAAGTTGTAACAGTGCTTACATCTCTACTTAAAAATCTAGTACCCATATATCAACACTTCATTCCTGACATGTGCAAAATTGGATGGCCCCTAGTGACCATTTCATATGACTGAGATTATTGACCAAAGAAAAAGGCATCTGTCATGGTGGCCTCCATTGCAGATTTTCTTGGAGCTACTACATGCTCCTGAGTGGACTGCAATGTTGAGAAGCCATTCATCAGAGTCCCAGTTGCAAATAGTGGATTTCTTTAATTGATCTGCCCTCTGTTGCAGTGTCAGAGATTGTCTGCTCTCTCTCTCTCTCTCTCTCTGCTATTTAACTTCTAAGAGAAGCACTTCAAAGGCATGATCAGAGAATCTGGGAGTCTTCTGTTTTCCAGCAGACCTGACAGACTGCTTGCAAACCAAATTGTATTATTGTTTTTTTCTTGTGTGCTGGCACCTTAAAGCTCCTTCAGGCCTTTACTTCTACAGCAACATGCTGGTCCCTGCCCACAAGTGGTGAGCTCTCAATTGGAGGTGGTAAAACTGCCAAGGATTTGCCTTCATTCTTATAATTGAGCTGACTGGAAACTGCGGCAGGGTCAGTCATTTGAGTTTTGGTATTGGCACGCTCGGTACCCTGGCAATACTCTACTTGGGTTTTCACCTGAGCAGAAAATCTAGGTGGTGAAATTGGACCTCGTTCAGACCATTTTTTGGACATGAAACGTGTTCAAAAACCTACCAATTTTTGTTGGTGATCGCACACGACTAAAGCACACAGGAAGTGTCGGTTGTCATATTAGTTAGGGCGCCTCTTAGTTGTCCTGGGTGCCTGCCAGAAATTAGCTTTAGGTCCATTGTCTATGCAAATAGGGGGTCAAACCTCGTTTCAGGCCCCGTTTAGAAATTGGATTGCAACTGACTACAGCATGTGCATGTTAGGGTCAGTTTTCTCAGGCCTTACAGCAGCCAAACCAACTGTTCTTAAAGAGCCCCCGGGAGTCTGCTACAAAAAGTCAAGTAAAAATGTTTATTAACCTGAATGCAGAGCGAGGAGAAACAACATTCAGGGAAGTAAAAATTGAAATTGAGGGCTACTGCTGGCTATCGCTCACCCATCTCCCGATGTACACCCATGGCACAAACCATTTTCTTCTCCCATGCTCTTATTTAGTAAGTGACTGCCAAGTAACTCTTATATGACCCAGAGTTAATAAAATGTAAGCCATTAGGGAGCTAGATGGCTGTTTTATGACTGGCTGATTAAAACTTAGAAGTAATACATTGAACAAACAAAAATCCTGAAAATATTTGAAATATTTAAAACTGCGTATTTTATTATTTCCAGAGTGTTCTCCTCATTGCCAAACCTGAAGACACTGGATGGAATTCCTAAATTGCCAGCTGATTGTGCACCTGTGGACAGTCCTATAAACTCCAGAATGTGCACTATTTCATGACTACAAAACTATTAATGAAGTGCTGCCTTTACGAGACTTCAATTGTTTTTTTTGACAAGTCATTGTAAAACTATTTTTAATTGTGATACTGAGAAATAATGAGCTTCGAGTATTTTTGTATCAAATTATTATATTCATTAAAGAAGCCACTTTATAAACTTATTTATCTTCCACAAATGTGCTAAATTTACAAAATTATTGACACATATGTATAAGTTATTGTTTGTACATAAATATATCCACAGAATAATAATTTACATTTATGTGTAATAAACAAATTCAATTTAATTTCAAAAATTATTTTGTCCAAAAGTGCTTGAAAAAAGTGCCTGTAACAAGATTACAGGATGGTTTACGGATGAGGAAGATCATTCTATCCATCTTAGCTCATCACCCAGCAGATCCTAAAGTCCCTCCATTTCAGCATCAAATTTTTTTCTTGAGATTACAGAGTGTTTGCCTCCACTATGGTGGTCTTGTCTTAGTGATCAGATTTGGACACAGGACTCGAGGTGTGGTCCAACAGTGCATCGGACAATTCAATCACAACTTCCCCTGAATTGTAGTGTATTGATTTGGCGATGGAGTTCAGCAGCCTATTGGCTTTGTTAATTGATGTTCTGTATTGATTAGGCATGTTGAGCATCATTGGACAAGATACACTAGTGTAATGTTACTGGACTAGTGTCAGCTGTGGCTCAGTGGGTTGCATTCTTGCCTTTGAGTCAAAAGGTTGTGGGTTAAAATCCCATTCCACTTTGGCAGAAATAATAGAAAAGCAAATTATAATTTAAATGGAAAAAAAATTGCAAAGTGCTTCAGTACAGAGAGACCTGAGGTTCCTTGTGCATGAGGCACAAAAGTAAGTGTGCAGGTACAGCAAGTAATCAGGAAGGCAAATGGAATGTTGGCCTTTATTGCAAGGGGCATGGGGTATAAAAACAGAGAAGTCCTGCTACAACTGTACAGGGTATTGGTGAGGCCACACCTGGAGTACTGCGTACAGTTTTGATCTCCATATTTAAGGAAGGATATACTTGCTTTGGAGAAGGTTCACTAGGTTGATTCTGGAGATGAGGGGTTTGACTTATGAAGATAGGTTGGGCCTAAACACATTGGAGTCCAGAAGAATTGAGAGGTGATCTTATTGAAACAGATAAGATAATGAGAGGGCTCGACAAGATGGATGCAGAGAGGATATTTCCACTCATAGGGGAAACTAAAACTAGGGGACATAGTCTCAGAATAAGGGGCCGCCCATTTAAAACTGAGATGAGGAGAAATGTCTTCTCTCAGAGGGTTGTAAATCTATGGAATTCTCTGCCGAAGAGAGCTGTGGAGGATGGATCATTAATATATTTAAGGTGGAGATAGACAGATTTTTGGGAGTAAAGTGTTATGGGGAGCGGGCAGGGAGATGGAGCGGAGTCCATGATCAGATCAGCCATGATCTTATTGAATGGCGGAGCAGGCTCGAGGGGCCAAATGGCCCAATCCTGCTCCTATTTCTTATGTTCTTATATTCCAGGACAAAAGAAAATTGCCACTTCCAGCTTTGAGGAACAACTGCATACAGCTTTACAAACCAAAAGTTCCAACATAAAGGTTTGCAGGAAGGTTGATACCCTCAGCAAACCAGATCATGCCCTCTGAACTATAAAATTAAAAATGATGTTCCACTATGGCTATTCATGGTTAAGGAGCTACGCAAAATGTTTAGGGGAAATAACTGGTTTTGAATTTTTTCAACCTCTATATTTATTGGAAATAACTAGCATCAAAGATTTAGCAATTTAAATAAAGCACATAGTTCATTTCAGAAAGGAATGGGATTGATTCACTATTGATCTTTTCTACAAAATAGTAGATTCATAAGAATCTTTCATGCTTATGATATTTCCAAGATTTTTTCTAACCACCTCCCATCTTATATGTTGTGAATATCCCTGTGTGCTCATTCCGGCTCCTCCTGTCTCAGGAAGGATGTCTTCAACCCTATATTAAAAATGCAGTTTAGATAAAGGAAACATGTTTACAACTCAGAAGTTATGAATAAGAAAAATCTTGAAATGTAATTTTCTGAATACCCAATGTACCACTTGTCATCATCAAAGCCCAGCGATCTTCCTGGAACTCCAGAGCGGATCTTCAGAAACCCTGGTACTCGTTGCTCTAGAAGCAGTATGGTGGCTGCAATCTGAAAAAGATAAGAACATAAGAAATAGAAGCAGGAGTAGGCCACTCGAGCCTGCTCCGCCATTCAATAATATCATGGCTGAACATGCAACTTCAGTACCCCATTCCTGCTTTCTCGCCATACCCCTTGATCCCCCTAGTAATAAGGACTTCATCTAACTCCTTTTTGATATATTTAGTGAATTGGCATCAACAACTTTCTGTGGTAGAGAATTCCACAGGTTCACCACTCTCTGGGTGAAGAAGTTTCTTCTCATCTCGGTCCTAAATGGCTTACCCCTTATCCTTAGACTGTGACCCCTGGTTCTGGACTTCCCCAACATTGGGAACATTCTTCCTGCATCTAACCTGTCCGAACCCATCAGAATTTTAAACGTTTCTATGAGATCCCCTCTCATTCTTCTGAACTCCAGTGAATACAAGCCCAGTTGATCCAGTCTTTCTTGATAGGTCAGTCCTGCCATCCCGGGAATCAGTCTGGTGAACCTTCGCTGCACTCCCTCAATAGCAAGAATGTCCTTCCTCAAGTTAGGAGACCAAAACTGTACACAATACTCCAGGTGTGGCCTCACCAAGGCCCTGTACAACTATAGCAACACCTCCCTGCCCCTGTACTCAAATCCCCTCGCTATGAAGGCCAACATGCCATTTGCTTTCTTAACCGCCTGCTGTACCTGCATGCCAACCTTCAATGACTGATGTACCATGACACCCAGGTCTCGTTGCACCTCCCCTTTTCCTAATCTGTCACCATTCAGATAATAGTCTGTCTCTCTGTTTTTACCACCAAAGTGGATAACCTCATTTATCCACATTATACTTCATCTGCCATGCATTTGCCCACTCACCTAACTTATCCAAGTCACTCTGCAGCTTCATAGCATCCTCTTCGCAGCTCACACTGCCACCCAACTTAGTGTCATCCGCAAATTTGGAGATACTACATTTAATCCCCTCGTCTAAATCATTAATGTACAGTGCAAACAGCTGGGGCCCCAGCACAGAACCTTGGGGTACCCCACTAGTCACTGCCTGCCATTCCAAGGCCACCTCCTTAAGTACTCTGGGATGCAGTCCATCAGGCCCTGGGGATTTATCGGCCTTCAATCCCATCAATTTCCCCAATACAATTTCCCGACTAATAAGGATTTCCCTCAGTTCCTCCTCCTTACTAGACCCTGTGACCCCTTTTATATCCGGAAGATTGTTTGTGTCCTCCTTAGTGAATAGAAGTTTGTATGTTTCAATTAGATCACCTTTCTTCTAAACTCAACAGAATATAGAGAATCTACTCAATCTCTCCTCATAGGTCAATCCTCTCATCCCAGGAATAAGTCTGGTGAACCTTCATTGCACTCCCTCTAAGGCAAGTATATCCTTCCTAAGTAAGGAGACCAAAACTGTACACCAGTGTGGTCTCAACAAGGGCCTATATATTTGTAGTAAGACTTCTTTACTCTTATACTCCAATCCCTTTGTAATAAAGGCTAATATACCATTTGCTTTCCTAATTGATTTCTGTACCTGCGTGTTAACTTTCTGTGATTTGTGTACAAGAACACCCAGGTCCTTCTGAATACAAACATTTCCCAGTCTCTCACCATTTGAAAAATATTCTGCTTTTCGATTTTTCCCACCAAAGTAGGTAACTTCACATTTCTCCACGTTATATTCCATCTGCCATGTTCTTGCCCACTCACTTAACCTGTATATATCTCTGCAGCCTCTTTGCATCTTCCTCCCACCGAGCTTTGTATCATCAGAAAACTTGGATACATTACATAGAAACGTAGAAAATAGGTGCAGGAGTAGGTCATTCGGCTCTTCGAGCCTGCACCACCATTCAATAAGATCATGGCTGATCTTTTTCCTCAGTACACCTTTCCTGCTTTCTCTCCATACCCCTTGATCCCTTTAGCCGTAAGGGCCATATCTAACTCTCTCTTGAATATATCCAATGAACTGGCATCAACAACTCTCTGCGGCAGGGAATTCCACAGGTTAACAATTCTGAGTGAAGAAGTTTCTCCTCATCTCAGTCCTAAATGGCTTACCCCTTATCCTTACACTGTGTCCCCTGGTTCTGGACTTCCCCAACATCGGGAACATTCTTCCTGCATTTAACCTGTCCAGTCCCGTCAGAATTTTATATGTTTCTATGAGATCCCCTCTCATCCTTCTAAACTCCAGTGAATAAAGGCCCAGTCGATCTAGTCTCTCCTCATATGTCAGTCCAGCCATCCCTGGAATCAGTTTGGTGAACCTTCGCTGCACTCCCTCAATAGCAAGAATGTCCTTCCTCAGATTAGGAGACCAAAACTGAACACAATATTCCAGGTGAGGCCTCACCAAGGCCCTGTACAACTGCAGTAAGATCTCCCTACTCCTATGCTCAAAACCTCTAGCTATGAAGGCCAACATACCATTTGCCTTCTTCACGCCTGCTGTACCTGCATGCCAACTTTCAATGACTGATGTGCCATGACACCCAGGTCTCGTTGCACCTCCCCTTTTCCTAATCTGCCACCATTCAGATAATATTCTGCCTCCGTGTTTTTGCCCCCAAAGTGGATAACCTCACATTTATCCATATTATACTGCATCTGCCATGCATTTTCCCATTTACCTAACCTGTCCAAGTCACTCTGCAGCTTCTTAGCGTCCTCCTCACAGCTCAAACCGCCATCCAGTTTAGTGTCATCTGCAAACTTGGAGATATTACACTCAATTCCTTCATCCAAATCATTGATGTATATTGTAAATAGCTGGGGTCCCAGCAGTGAGCCCTGCGGCACCCCACTCGTCACTGTCTGCCATTCTGAAAAGGACCAGTTTATCCCGACTCTCTGCTTCCTGTCTGCCAACCAGTTCTCTATCCACGTCAGTACATTACCCCCAATACCATGTGCTTTAATTTTGCACACCAATCTCTTGTGTGGGACCTTGTCAAAAGCCTTTTGAAAGTCCAAATACACCACATCCACTGGTTCTCCCTTGTCCACTCTACTAGTTACAGCCTCAAAAAATTCCAGAAGATTTGTCAAGCATGATTTCCCTTTCATAAATCTATGTTGACTTGGACCTATCCTGTCACTGCTTTCCAAATGCGTTGTTATTTCATCTTTAATAATTGATTCCAACATTTTCCCCACTACTGATGTCAGGCTAACCAGTCTATAATTACCCGTTTTCTCCCTCCTTTTTTAAAAAGTGGTGTTACATTAGCTACCCTCCAGTCTATAGGAACTGATCCAGAGTTGATAGACTGTTGGAAAATGATCACCAATGCATCCACTATTTTTAGGTCCATTTCCTTAAGTACTCTGGGATGCAGACTATCAGGCCCCGGGGATTTATCGGCCTTCAATCCAATCAATTTCCCTAACACAATTTCCCGCCTAATAAGGATATCCTTCAGTTCCTCCTTCTCACTAGACTCTCGGTCCCCTAGTACTTCCGGAAGGTTATTTGTGTCTTCCTTCGTGAAGACAGAACCAAAGTATTTGTTCAACTCGTCTGCCATTTCTTTGTTCCCCATTATAAATTCGCCTGAATCTGACTGCAAGGGACCTACGTTTGTCTTCACTAATCTTTTTCTCTTCACATATCTATAGAAGTTTTTGCAGTCAGTTTTTATGTTCCCAGCAAGCTTCCTCTCATACTCTATTTTCCCCCTCCTAATTAAACCCTTTGTCCTCCTCTGCTGAATTCTAAATTTCTCCCAGTCCTCAGGTTTGCTGCTATTTCTGGCTAATTTATATGCCTCTTCCTTGGATTTAACACTGTCCTTAATTTCCCTTGTTAGCCACGGTTGAGCCACCTTCCCTGTTTTATTTTTACTCAATGTTCCCCTCATCTAAGTCATTGATATAGATTGTAAATAGCTGGGGCCCAAATACTGATCCTTGCGGTACTCCGCTAGATACAGCCTGCCAACCTGAAAATGAACCGTTTATTTGTACTCTCTGTTTTCTGTCCATTAACCAATCCTCAATCCATGTTAATATATTACCCCAAATCCCATGATACCTAATTTTGTGTAATAACCTCTTGAGTGGTACCTTATGAAATGCTTTTTGAAAATCCAAACACACTACATCCACTGGTCCCCCCTTATCTACCCTACAAGTTACAACCTCAAAAAACTCTTAACAGATTTGTCAAACACAACTTCCCTTTCCCTAAAAATAGATTCTAGCATTTTTCCTTCTACTGATGTCAGGCTAACTGATCTATAATTCCCTATTTTATCTCTCCTTCCTGTCTTGTATAGCGGGGATACATTTGCTACCTTCCAATCCACGGTGACCATTCTAGAATCTAGGGAATTCTGGAATCAAAACCAATGCATCCACTATCTCTGTAGCTACCTCTTTTAAAACCCTAGGATGTAGGCCATCAGATCCAGGGGATTTGTCGACTTATAGGCCCATTAATTTCTCCAGTACAATTTCTTTGAGGAATAGACCCTTGGTTCCCCACTATTTTCGGAATATTATTTGTGTTTTCTACCATAAAGACAGACATTAAGCGCTGGATTTTCCAGAGGGGCAGGGTGTGCGATCAGTGGTGGGTCGGGTAGGGAAGTGTTTTTTGTCCCCCAGCGGGTCAAGACCTCACTGTGAACCCGCTGCCACACGCTTTTCCCCGATGTCGGGTCTGTCAGCACTGAGCAGACCCAACACGCAGTGGTAGGTTCGAAGCGGGGGAACCAATTCAGGTAACTAGTGGGCTGTTGAGAGCTGTACACCATGGCTGCCACATGATGTGCCAGGTTAGCACCACCCCACACCAACACCATAAACCATCCCTACAATGACTAAGCCATCTTAGACTGGGTGTTATGTAATGAGAGAGGATTAATTAGCAATCTCGTTGTGCGAGGCCCCTTGGGGAAGAGTGACCATAATATGGTGGAATTCTGCATTGGGATGGAGAATGAAACAGTTAATTCAGAGACCATGGTCCAGAACTTAAAGAAGGCTAACTTTGAAGGTATGAGGCGTGAATTGGCTGGGATGGATTGGCGAATGATACTTAAGGGGTTGACTGTGGATGGGCAATGGCAGACATTTAGAGACCGCATGGATGAACTACAACAATTGTACATTCCTGTCTGGCATAAAAATAAAAAAGGGAAGGTGGCTCAACCGTGGCTATCTAGGGAAATCAGGGATAGTATTAAAGCCAAGGAAGTGGCATACAAATTGGCCAGAAATAGCAGCGAACCTGGGGACTGGGAGAAATTTAGAACTCAGCAGAGGAGGACAAAGGGTTTGATTAGGGCAGGAAAAATGGAGTATGAGAAGAAGCTTGCAGGGAACATTAAGACGGATTGCAAAAGTTTCTATAGATATGTAAAGAGAAAAAGGTTAGTAAAGACAAACGTAGGTCCTCTGCAGTCAGAATCAGGGGAAGTCATAACGGGGAACAAAGAAATGGCGGACCAATTGAACAAGTACTTTGGTTCGGTATTCACGAAGGAGGACACGAACAACCTTCCGGTTATAAAAGGGGTCGGGGGGTCTAGTAAGGAGGAGGAACTGAGGGAAATCCTTATTAGCCGGGAAATTGTGTTGGGGAAATTGATGGGATTGAAGGCCGATAAATCCCCAGGGCCTGATGGACTGCATCCCAGAGTACTTAAGGAGGTGGCCTTGGAAATAGTGGATGCGTTGACAGTCATTTTCCAACATTCCATTGACTCTGGATCAGTTCCTATGGAGTGGAGGGTAGCCAATGTAACCCCACTTTTTAAAAAAGGAGGGAGAGAGAAAACAGGGAATTATAGACCGGTCAGCCTGACATCAGTAGTGGGTAAAATGATGGAATCAATTATTAAGGATGTCATAGCAGTGCATTTGGAAAGAGGTGACATGATAGGTCCAAGTCAGCATGGATTTGTGAAAGGGAAATCATGCTTGACAAATCTTCTGGAATTTTTTGAGGATGTTTCCAGTAGAGTGGATAAGGGAGAACCAGTTGATGTGGTATATTTGGACTTTCAGAAGGCGTTCGACAAGGTCCCACACAAGAGATTGATGTGCAAAGTTAGAGCA
The DNA here is from genome assembly GCF_044704955.1 of Pristiophorus japonicus. NCBI lineage: Eukaryota > Metazoa > Chordata > Chondrichthyes > Pristiophoridae > Pristiophorus > Pristiophorus japonicus. The sequence goes on along the minus strand of NC_091982.1, from coordinate 200,655,436 downwards.
CATGGGATTGGGGGTAGTGTACTGACATGGATTGAGAACTGGTTGTCAGACAGGAAGCAAAGAGTAGGAGTAAATGGGTACTTTTCAGAATGGCAGGCAGTGACTAGTGGGGTACCGCAAGGTTCTGTGCTGGGGCCCCAGCTGTTTACACTGTACATTAATGATTTAAATGAGGGGATTAAATGTAGTATCTCCAAATTTGCGGATGACACTAAGTTGGGTGGCAGTGTGAGCTGCGAGGAGGATGCTGTGAGGCTGCAGAGCGACTTGGATAGGTTAGGTGAGTGGGCAAATGCATGGCAGATGAAGTATAATGTGGATAAATGTGAGGTTATCCACTTTGGTGGTAAAAACAGAGAGACAGACTATTATCTGAATGGTGACAGATTAGGAAAAGGGGAGGTGCAAAGAGACCTGGGTGTCATGGTACATCAGTCATTGAAGGTTGGCATGCAGGTGCAGCAGGCGGTTAAGAAAGCAAATGGCATGTTGGCCTTCATAGCAAGGGGATTTGAGTACAGGGGCAGGGAGGTGTTGCTACAGTTGTACAGGGCCTTGGTGAGGCCACACCTGGAGTATTGTGTACAGTTTTGGTCTCCTAACCTGAGGAAGGACATTCTTGCTATTGAGGGAGTGCAGCGAAGGTTCACCAGACTGATTCCCGGGATGACGGGACTGACCTATCAAGAAAGACTGGATCAACTGGGCTTGTATTCACTGGAGTTCAGAAGAATGAGAGGGGACCTCATAGAAACATATAAAATTCTGACGGGGTTAGACAGGTTAGATGCAGGAAGAATGTTCCCAATGTTGGGGAAGTCCAGAACCAGAGGTCACAGTCTAAGGATAAGGGGTAAGCCATTTAGGACCGAGATGCGGAGGAACTTCTTCACCCAGAGAGTGGTGAACCTGTGGAATTCTCTACCACAGAAAGTTGTTGAGGCCAATTCACTAAATATATTCAAAAAGGAGTTAGATGAGGTCCTTACTACTAGGGGGATCAAGGGGTATGGCGAGAAAGCAGGAATGGGGTACTGAAGTTGAATGTTCAGCCATGAACTAATTGAATGGCGGTGCAGGCTAGAAGGGCCGAATGGCCTACTCCTGCACCTATTTTCTATGTTTCTATGTTTCTATTCCTTTTACAATCATCACTATTGTGGGGGGTACTGTTATGTCTCATCATTCACTGCAACTCACTAAGCCACTTGCAAATGTGCGCACAAATCTGTCCCAAGAACGCAGTGTTGAAAATAAAGGTTTCAATGTTTGACACCACATTAACAGAAACTTCATGTGAACATTGCATAAAACAGTGTGTTATTAGTTGGTATGATTGCACTAGGATGAGGGTGAGTGTGAGGGATGGCTAGTGAGATGGAGATGTGATCATATAGATAGATAGAGAGGGATGGGTGGAGTTGCAAGGTAAGTTGGTGTGAGTAAGGATGTACAGGAGTAGGGTAGGGAAGGCAGAGTGAGGGGGATGTGATGAGTGTCACAGCAGGATGAGGTTGAGTGTGGCTTTGTACTAACGTTTCGTGATCTTCGAGATCATTGAAAGGTTTGCGGCATTGCACCCAGTTCCTCCTGACAACATCCCTGCATGTGCTCTCCTCTGCAATGTGCAACCAGGCTGTGTTGATCTCCTGGGGAGGTCTCTTCCACCCATGCGAAGAGAAAATGATCTCCCTGCATGCTGTGGCTCCCTCCATAAGCATATGGAGGGAGTCATGGGAGAGCCTGGGTGCGGCCCTGCACTACTGAGCAGTGTTTGTCAGTGTTTGCAGCATCTCAATGCTGTAGAATGTATTACAGTGTAGAGCCTCAAAAAGCTAGTGCCAAAGGCAACGGCAGTCTGTCCCAAAAAGGCAAGCGGTGTTAGGGCTCAGTACAGATAACATTCCCTCCCTTCTGCTCTATTTGATCTGCTGTAGCTCACAAACTACATTAAAAGAATGCAGATTTTACCTGTACTTTCCATAGTTCCTCTGTTTCTGGTACAATTCTCCAGTATGAATCATCCATCATCGCAATCAGCAGATTTAACAGTAGAAGGTATACAAAGAGCATATACATGATATAGGCAATATATATATTGGTGGGAGTCGGCTTGCTATAAGGAAGAGGAATATCCATCAATCCCATCATTAGCTCAAATGTGGTGCGCAATGTCATTGCAAAATCACTAAAATATGGATAATCTGCCAGATCCACAGTCTGAAACAAAATGTAAAATGCTGCAGGAAAGAAATAAAACACAAAGTCATTCAAGGAAGTGTAGAGCTTTCAATTATAATTTCTACAAACACTTCAGCATCTTGAATGTTATTTTTTTAAAGAGTAATTTATCAATTGGCAGTAAGGTCTAAGGATTAACATAAATTAAAACGACTAAATTAGATGCAAACTTTTGGCACCACCATGCTATACATTACATTCGAAACAAGGCTAAGACCAACAGAATTTGTTACTAATCTATACACTACAAAAAAGGGGGAACAGAAATTAAAATATGTCCCAGCAAAGCATTGTTATAATTGGACCTAAAGTCAAGGTACTGATAATAATAACTAACATCAAATCACATATATTTTAACATTTTGAGCAGGATAGGTCAAAGGGATCCTAGAAAATATTCAGGGGGGCTCAGGTGGAAATTGCAGTGCATATAGTAGTTCAAAAACAAACAAAAAAGGAGAGAGTAGAGTAGCAGTCAGAAATTGTGCTTTAGACACTACAGGTAAAGGGAAACTAAAAGATGCAAAGCGATTAAACCAGGAGAGAGAAATAAGAAACAAGTGAGTAAAACATCAGAGCTGAAGGACAGGCTAGGGTGTGTGGCCCAAATAAGCTTTCTTTATACAAACACACAGAGTATAAGGAGTAAACTGAATGAACTGTAGGCACAGATTCGAATTTGAGGGTTTGACATGGTAGCCATCACTGAGAAATGGCTGGAAGACAGTCATGACTGGAAACTAAATATACCACGGTATAAGGCCTACAGGATAGATAGTGAAATGGCAGAGGGGGAGAAGTAGCTTTCGGGATTAAGGATGAAATCACTTCAATGATAAGAGAGGATTTAAAGAAAGGTGAGCAGCCAGTGGAGACTCTTTGGGTTGAATTCAGAAAAGGAAAGGATCTCAGACTGCACTGGGAGTTGTGTTTCGGCTTCCTGGTAGCAACTTTGAAGTGCTAGATTGGCTAAATGCAGAGAATAGACAAGCGTGTAGTAAAGGCAGAGAGGTTGAATGGGGAATTTGAACTTTCATAAAGATTGGGAAAAGCAGACCAGCACCTGCCAGAAAGGTAGTGAATTTCTTGAGTGTGTCCAAGATTGTTTTCGACAACAATATTTCCTAGATGTAACAAGAGGGCAAGCCATATTAAATTTAGTAATAAATAATTAGCCAGATTTAGTTAACAACCTAACCGTGCGTGAACATTTATCCAATAGCAATCATAACATGATGAAGATCAACGCAGCATTTGAAAGGGAGAAACGTGAAACCACTACAAAGATTCTAGATTTAGGTAAAGCTGACTTCAATGGGATGAGGCAGAGACTATCCACAGTAAACTGGGCAAATCTGTTCATGGGTAAAACGATAGAAGATTAGTGAGCGATGTTTAAAAAATAATTTAATGCGATACAGAACCAGTTTATACCCCTGAGGGGCAAGAGACCTACGTGCCAAACAAACAGCCATAGACAACTAAACAGATAAAGGACAGTATAAAACTAAAGGAAAGGGCAAACAAAAAGGCAAAAAAAACCAGAGATCCTGGTGATTTGGAGAGATATAAAGAACAACAACGGGTCACAAAACAGATAGTAAGAGCTACAAAAAGGGAGTATGAAAAGAGACTTGCAAGGGATATCAAAATCAATGTGAAGAACTTTTATAGTTACATTAGGAGCAATGTTGGCCACTTAAAAACTGAAAGTGGTGATATTGTCAATGATAATGGGGAAAAGGCAGACATGTTGAATAACTTTGCATCAGTATTTACAGTAGAAGAGGATAGCATGCCAAAAATCCCCCAAAAACTAATATTGAATCGGGGACAGGAACTCAATAAAATTAACGTAACTAAATTAACAGTAATGAAGAAAATAATGGCAATAAAGTGTGGCAAATCCCCAGGGCCAGATGGTTTCTATCCCAGGGTTTTAAAGGAAGTAGGTGAGCACATTGCAGATGCCCTAACTATAATCTTCCAAAGTTCTCTAGATTCAGGAACCATCCCTCTAGATTGGAAAATTGCACATGACACTCTGCATTTTAAGAATGGCGAGAGAGCAAAACCAGGGAATTATAGACCAGTTAGTCTAACATCTGTTGTCCAGAAATTGCTAGTGTCTATAATTAAAGATAGGGTGACTGAACATCTCGAAAATTTTCTGTTGATCAGAGAGAACCAGCATTTATTTGTGAAAGGTAGGTTATGTCTGACAAATCTGATTGAATTTTTTAAAGAAGTGACTAAAGTAATGGACAGTGGAATATCTTTGGATGTTATTTATATCGATTTCCAGAAGGCATTTGATAATAACATAGAAACATAGAAAATAGGTGCAGGAGTAGGCCATTCGGCCCTTCGAGCCTGCACCGCCATTCAATGAGTTCATGGCTGAACATGCAACCTCAGTACCCCATTCTTGCTTTCTCGCCATACCCCTTGATCCCCCTAGTAGTAAGGACTTCATCTAACTCCTTTTTGAGACTGTTATTTATGGTAGAAGCCCATGGTAGAGTACCAATTATTAACCTGGTTAGGGAATTGGTAGGATGTGACTAGTGGTGTCCCGCAGGGATGTGTGTTGGGGCCTCAACTATTCACATTGGGCTGGATTTTTGAGGGGTTTGAGACTGGGTTTTCACTGCATTTTGACTCTCCGTGGCGAAAACCCGGTCGCAAAGCCTGGATTAGCTGTTTGCAGCGATGAAGGGATGTACCGCTGGGGAGAGCTGTGGCGGACGTCTAACGATGCGGATTGTGTTACCGTCTGAGTTTCGGCACTCTCCCGACCCGTACGTGCGCCCAGAACAGCGACAGGTAAAACCTGTCGATGCAGCCCTGCCAGCAGCGGTAAGTTAGAAAACCTGAAAAAAGGTATGTTAAAGTTTTTATTTTTTAATTTTTGGCAATGATTAGTTAGTTAAGGATCTTGGTAATGATTTTTTGAATTTCCCCCCACCGCCATCCTAAGGCCTCTCTCGCAGTGCAAACGACCCCGCACTAAAGTTGGCGAAACCCACGTTTTGCGCCACGATTAATCATGGAACGCCTCCCTTTGCGATGCGCCCCTGGTGCAGATCACAAAGGCTGAAAGTTCAGCCTAAAATCGGTACCGCAGTGAAAATGGTAATTTTCATATATTGCTACCGTTTTCGCCCAAAAGACCCAAAGCCCGAAAATCCAGCCCAATATGTATTAACGACTTAGATGATGGCATAGAAAGTCATATATCCATATTTGCCAATGACACAAAGAGAGGCGGAATTGTAGCAGTGTAGATGAAAGCATAAAATTACAAAGGGATATTGATTGATTAGGTGAATGGGCAAAACTGTGGCAAATAGATTTCAATGTAGGCAAATGTGAGGTCACCACATTGGACCTAAAAAGGATAGAACAGGGTACTTTCTAAATGGTGAAAAACTAAAAACAGTGGATGTCCAAAGAGACTTGGGGGTTCAGATACATAGATCATTATAATGTCATGAACAGGTACAGAAAATAATTAAAAGACTAATAGAATACTGGCCTTCATATCTAGAGGACTAGAGTACAAGGGAGTAGAAGTTATGCTACAGTTGTACAAAACCCTGGTTAGACCATACCTGGAGTACTGTGAGCAATTCTGAACACCACACCTTGGGAAGGATATATTGGCCTTGGAGGGAGTGCAGCGTAGGTTTACCAGAAGGATACCCAGACTTCAAGAGTTAAGTTACAAGGAGAGAGATTACACAAATTAGGGTTGTATTCCCTAGGATTTAGATGGTTAAGGGGTGATCTGATCGAAGTTTTCAGGATATTAAGGTTAACAGATACACTAGATAGAGAAACTATTTCCGCTGGTTAGGGATTCTAGGACTGGGGGCATAGTCTAATAATTAGAGCCAGACCTTTCAGGAGTGAAATTAAGAAACACTTCTACATACAAAGGAAGTTTGGAACTCTCTTCCACAAATGGCAATTGATGCTAGATCAATTGTTAATACCTTTAATCTCTGATTTGAAATTAAGCTATATGGGCCAATGGCGGGTATATGGAGTTAGATCGCAGATCACCCATAATCTCATTGAATGGCGGAACAGGCTCGAGGGGCTGAATGGCCTACTCCTGTTGCTATGTTCGGTGGGAACATAAAAATTAAACAGCTGAGAATGACTTGCCAACCAAACTGAATATGTGAACTCTATTATTTTAATATAGTGGAGCAGATGTGCTACAAAACATTCCTCTCACCGGATGTTCTGGCACTCACACCATTACAAGGCACACACAGATCGTGCATATGAAGTCCTGCAACTAAAATTATATTTAAAAACAATTTTTTTTAAAACTACATAAAATGAATATAGGGATGAGCACACATCTGTCCTATTCTAAAGTTCCTCTTCAAATCCAGCAACAGTTCAGCTTATAAAACCGGACCAAAACGTTGAGCTTTTCAAGCCACCATTCTATTTTTCATTAGAAAGTAGTTAAAATTGACTATTTATTCAGATGAAGCACATACCAAAGGTAAATCCAATGATGCAGATAAATACCAGACAGCACCAATGCATAAAATCTCCAAATAGTAGCTGTGAGGAAATGAAAATCCACAAATGTGATGCTCAGGTACAATTATACAATTTTACATAAATTAAACTATATTTCTCTCAGTATACATGATGACTGAGTGCCGTAAGCTCATAAATGATGAGAATGTAAATATAAAGGATAAATTTGTAAATTGACACTCTAAATGAATTCCCCCCACCAATAAATTATGAATTTTTATCTAATACTCATTAATAAATAGTGACCTAAACTTAATCTTGATTTTTTATTATTTTTCAATAAAATATCACATTCAAAATTCAAAGTTGAAGTCCAAGTCTCACAGGAACCAATGCCCATTTAGCCAGTGGAAAGGGTTACCTCCAGAAATTAAACTGTAAGGCCTAGAAACTTATCTTGGGCAGTGATGCAAAACGAACGGTATTGGATGGGCTGCCCATTATACGCAGCGCCTGGTATTCAATTCCACTGCAGTCAATGGAACTGATTATCAGGTGTGGTGTAAAACGGGTGGCCGGTCCAATATCTCCCGCTTTATGCCACCGCCCGACACAAATTTCTAGGCCTAATTATATTCTCCAATTCAGACTTTCTTCTGTCTTGTGTTTTCCAAACAACTCATCAACAGAATTTTTGTGAACTAAACCATGGTTAGATCTATATAACAGGTGATAAACATCATTGCATTTATTTAGTTTGAGTGGGGTTTAGTAAGCTAGATTTTCAATTTGCCCCATGGCATAAAACTGGCCATTGTGGATACTGTTCAATTTTAATTTCCATTGATTTCAATGCCAGTTTTATGCCCGGGGCGCAAGTTGAAGATTTACCACGATATGTCCAAAGAAAGAGATGGAAGGTTGTTACTATGACAAATTTCTGCCTTAATCTGGGAATATTGAACTTATAAAAATTAAAGTACATTAATGCAACCTCCAGAATGGGATTGTTAGATTTCACTACATATCCTCAGAAACATATTATGCAGCAATAAATATTTTAATTGCAGTTTTTTGATATTTTCTTGTGGAGAAAAATAACATGTGATCTGTGCTCAAATTTGTGACAATTCAAAAACTCTTCCTTCTAACAATTAGTGGACTTAATTTTACTGTTGGTGATAAAGAGAAGCATTGCTCTACCTTCGGAGATTTTAGTTTCAACTTAGTGGAAGCGTCTCTACACCATGTTTCTGATTCATCCCCATTCCTCCTCCTGCTCCCAAAGAACCGATGGTGAAGCATGATTGCTGGGGCTTAGAAAACACAGCAAATAGTGGAAATAATGGCCTCTTTGGGCCAACAATTGCAGTCGGAGGCTTCCCGTAGGCGGATGCCTCCAATCAAATTTTTCTTTTACGCAAGTACATGGTGATCCCGGATGAACGCACACTTCAAAACCGAGGCCTAGATGCAGAGTCCAGCGCAGAGGCCCATGCATCCCAGGAGCGTAAGCGCATCCTGGGATCAAGTGGGCCTGGACCAACAATGAAAATGGAGTATTCTCATTGATAATGATAGTGAGTTCTGTTTGTACGAGCTCCTATTACTACCAATGGGAATACCACCAAAAACACAGCAACACAATACATAAATAAAAAAACACTTCATATATTTAAAATTAATTAAAATTGAATTAAATTAAATGTAGGAAAAAAAATATTTTTTAAAAATGTGTTTTAATAAGATTAAAAATAAAATTACCTTAATGGACATGGTTTTTAATATAAAATTAGTAATAAAATTTAATTTTTCTATCTTTTAAAACTCTTGCGCTGATAAAAGCAGGCCTTACCAGGCATAAGAGTTTGAAGGACATTTGCTGGGCAGGTGTTGCGCAAATAGTCCAAATCTCCACCCGTGAAGGTCCTTCTCCCAGGGATGCGTGAGATCTGTCCGCAATGCCAGGTTTAGGCACATGCGCTTCGCATGCCTCAACCTGGAACCTGCTGGGCCTCTTCAGGCACGTGCGCAGATTGTATACACCCAGAGAGGCTGCAATTTACAGCCCATTGTCTTTCATTAGAGGCTAGCTCTATGCTTATTGTAGTATTCTTATCATTTTAGGCTCCCTGTCACATCATGCATAGTATGACTTCTATTCTCAGCAGAACACAGCTCCAAATGATTTTTTTATTGGCTGTCATTTGGGTCAAGTAAAATAAAATTAATTAATTTTCAAAATGGTGTGTTCTTCCTACTTGGTTTAACATCTTGGTTACTTTATCTGGCCTATGGAGCCGAGAACATTTTGTAGTGGCCAATTTTTTGGTTGCTAAAAGTCAGGTGGAAATTACTTTTTCTGGGAAAACTAGCAGTGAATAAAGCATAACTATTTGTGTCAGCTTGGCTCCTTTAGTAGTATTACTCTTGCAAGAGTTAGAAGATTGTGGGTTCAAGTCCGACTATAGAATCAGCGGCTGAGGGCGTGTGGCATTCTCAAATGTGCTGACATTCAGATCAGACATTAAACTGAGGCTGTGCTTATCTCCTCCGGTAGATGTAAAAGATCCCATGGCATTATTAGAAGAAGCACATCAAGTTTTTGCAGTAAACTGACCAATATTCCTCCCTTGACAAACAGTAATAGAATATTGATTATCCAGCCATTAATTTTCTGTTCATGGGACCTTGTGTGCAAATCAGCTGCTAAATTTGCCTACATAATAACAGTGACTTCACTTCGGAAGTAATTTGTTGGTTGTAAAGTGCTGTTGGACATCCTACTTACATGATAAAGCACTTTATAAATGCAAGTTATTTCTTTCTTCACACTGCTCACTGGTGGAAGTACCAAAGAAGATTACAAATTGGCTCAGAATTTACTGTAGCTGGTGAACAAATGCCACCTGCCTTTCATTAGAGCTTTTGTATGAGAAGTTGCTGAAAGTGGGGGATCGAAACAGTACGGTGCACTCTACGGGGTGTCTAGGACCTGTGTGAATAGTGTAAGCAACTGTATGTCTCCTTAACCAATCAGATTGAAGATTGTCAATGAACAGCGCAGAGTCTGAACCAGGAAATGTAAGTTAGAACAATGTCAAATCAGGTACAGAAAGTGAAATAAAGAGAGGCAAAAAATGATTGGATTGAGAGAGAAAAAATAAAAAACTCCTACAATTGAACTCCTAAAATCTGAAAGAATGAGATCCCACATTTGTAATAGTTAATTTTCAATGCCAGAGAGGTTGTTTGGCAGTAATTAAGACTGTTAAAAAGGGTACTTAGACTGAAATGGACAAGCCCTAACTTTCTGCAGCAAGTTTAGTTCATATCTACCACACAAGTACAGAAACTTCACTCCATTCAATGCATGTCAATGCAAGATGCTGTTTTCGGGAAGCTAACGGTGAAACGCTGTATCTTGGACAGCAACTTCTGGACTTTCGCGTTTAACCACTAATCTGCTCTTGCCTGAAGTTGCTGTGTGATTTGTGTATAAATAACGGTGAGGGCCATTCGTCTCACCATTATTTTGACAGTAATTTCTGGCCCATTATGTTCCAAGTCCTGTCAGTCTTACTAAATTACCTCAGTCTGTTTTCCTACCTTTTGTATCAAAATAGAAAATTTCGCCAATGTTTTAAAACCTCGGGCAAAATAGATTGTGTTGCACCATCCAATGATCAGAGCAAAGGAGATTGGAACTGCTTCTCCAACATCAGCATGGATTCTCATGATAACTGCCACAGCAATCAAGAGGCAGTAACAGACCCTGGAACATAGGAAAAAGCTATAAAAATCAAACATGCACTTGAATTTTACCTTCGAGTCTGGGCAGGTGCGTGAGGGTTGCGTAGTGGGTTGCCATCCTGAAGTTTCCAACAATGCGTTCTGCACTGCGCGTTTAACTCAACGTCATCAATTGAAACAGTCATGTGGGCTTCTCAGCGAAATAAATGGTGCAGGTCTGATGACATCACTGATGATGTGCCTTCAGCTCAGATAGTTAAAGCAGACTTGCATGAGAGTTGAAGGTATTTGGAGGAAGTATACAAGTGGTGGGGAGAGATAGCAATTGCTACATTTCAAAGAGATTCGTGTGGGTGTGAACAAGGATGGAGTCACAGTGACAGAAAGCTGCATCCAGGTTCTCCAATGCTTCCCTGGCAGGAAAAGAGCAGCCAGAGCAACCATGGCTGAAGATCATCCAAGAAGTGAGCAGCAGGGGTGTTGTCAGCCGCTCTTGGATTCAATGCCGGAAGAGATTTGTTGGCCCTGAATTTGTGGTCGGAGGCATACTTCCAGAGTACGCCACTGACCCGTAAAACATCTACGAACTGACCTCCAGGCGCCAAAGCACGGAGAGTTCGTGTCTTGGGCCTCCATGCATAAAGTCTGTGTAAAGGCCCATGGATCCCAGGGATGCAAGTGGTTCGGAAGCGTCCCTGGGATCACGTGGGCCAGGTTTTCCAATAAGAAAGGAGGATTCCATTGCAGTCATTTCCGAACTGCATCCCCTAATGACATGCAATGGAATCCCCAAATAATTAAATAATTTAGACAATTCTAATAAATATAAATGTTCTGATTCTCAAATTTGATAAAAGTCTCTTCATTACATCAAATACAATAATTTTTTGAGAAATCATTTTAAACATTTTAATCCAGGTCAATATTTGCATAAACTAATTTTCAGTGTGCATCGTTTTTTTTCTTTACATTTTTAATTTATGATTTATAATAACCCTTACACTGGTGAAAGCAGGCACTACACTTGTTTTTACCAGCTATGAGTTTCATAGGCAATTCCTGGGCTATTGTTGGACAAATAGCCCAACTGTGATTTTCCAGTTGGTTCGTATGATTATTTCAACCGCAAGTTCTGAGTTTTTGCGCATGCACAGCAGGCCTTTCAGAAGGATTACGATGGTGTATCCTGACCATCAATTCTAGCCCAATAATCTCATGAGGTCAGGGAAGGTGAGTATAATGCTACAGTCAAATACATCCTGATGTGTGTGTCACCCCAACCCCATCACTCTGCCTTCCCAAGCCTACTCCTACAGGTCACTCTTCCTTACAGATACACCCATCCCTTACTGTCTATGCATTTACTCACCTCCCCAGCTGACCATCCACCACTGACACTCACCCTCCGCCTAATGCTACAGAAGAGGCCATTTGGTAATGTCATGCCACTCCCTCAATCACCCTCTACAGATGCAGCCCATAGAGCCCTTAGACTCATTTCATCACTCTCATTCAACAGTCCCTTCTTTCCTCTTTGCAGAAGAGAGTGCAGAACAGGAGAGAAAACGAACCAGAGGTAGCCCTTTAATATATACAAATTTAACACCAGCACAGGAGGAGGCTCTCGAAATAAGTGGAGTGGCAGAACTGCTAGCGGTGTGAGATGGGTAGAGGGGGACCTCCCAGTAACCTGGTAACATGGCACACAACAATCACTCATTGTTGTCTGATATCAGCAGCCAATGAAATATCATCATGTTGATAATGTTAACGTTACACAGTATTATTATGTCTAATTCTTTACTCTCCCACAGGTCCATCAAGTGCCCCTCCCACTGTCCAGCCGGGAGGAAGACGACTCCGCAGAGGAAGCTCCAGTCTCTGAGGGTGCACTGCCACCAGACTCATGCGCACCCAGGTGCTGTTCAGCTCCCTGCTAGCAGGGAAGTGCGGGTGGCCCATGAGCAGGAGGGTGGTGAGAGGAGCATGGAAGTAGGGGTTCTGCGCAAAGTGCTCTCACGTCTCCCTCATTGCCTCCCACTCAGTCAGAGCCCCACATGTTTCCTCAGGTCCCGATGGCCCAGTCTGCCCTTGCACAGTTGCAGGAGGAGCAGTCTTTGGTGGGGCCCTCACAGGCTCCAAAACCCAGAGAACGTCCACCAAAAGTGTCACAGCAGTCACGTGAGCAGCCTGCCTCTACTCTCCTGGTACAGCATCTGGGAGCTAAATGGGTGCACTGGTGCAACTTAAGTAAGGCGGACCATTATGGGACTATCCTGGGTCTCCCAGTCAGCAATTTGCGACGCTGCTGGTGCCATTTCCACCTCAGGTTCCTCCTCCTCCTCCTCATGTTCCACCTCAGGTTCCTTCTCCTCCTCATCATGTTCCACCTCAGGTTCCTCCTCATGTTCCACTTCAGGTTCCTCCTCATCCTCCTCCTCCACCGATGAGGTTGTGCACTCTGCGCCTTGGTCCTTCTGCAGCTCCAATCCTCGCTGCTGCGCTATGTTTTGTAACACGCAGCAAACGACGATGGTTCTAGAGACCCTAGCTCATGCATACTGAAGAACTCCTCCAGATCTGTTAAAGCATCTGAAGCGCATTTTCAGAATGCTGATTGTTTACTCTATGACACATCTGATGGACATGTGGCTTTCATTCTAACGCTCCTTGGCGTCATTGGCCTCCTCAAGGGTGTCATCAGCCATGTCTTCAGTGGATTGCCCTTATCTCCAATCAGCCAGCTGGTAAGTCTGTTTGAAGAGCTGAGGGAGGGTCGACTGACACAGGATGAAAGAGTCAGGACAGCTCCCTGGGAATCTGGCGCACACATGCATGATAATCTTTATATGGTTGCAGACGAGCTGTACATTGAGGGAGTGGAAACTCTTGCGGTTCACAAACACCCCTGGGTGATGTGGGAGTGCCTTGATGGCCATCTGTGTGCAGTCAATGATGGGAACCAGCCAGAGCTGCAAAGCCAAGCATCCGCTCGGTAACACTGGCTTCATCAGTGGCAAAGTTTACATAATTGTCCGACTTGTGCAATGTGGCATCGGTCACCTGGGTGATGCATCTGTGGGTGGCCCACTGTGAGATGCCACAAATGTCTGCTGCAGATCCCTGGAAGGAGCCCAAGGTGAAGAAGTTGAGGGCGGTGGTGACTTTGCAGCTACTGGTAAGACATGTCCACCAGGTTCTCTGGGAGGCAGGTCTTCTCCCAGCAAGCTACAAATGTCTGTCATGACCTGGCATGATAGCCTGAGTCTCCTGAAGTACTGCTGTTTCATCATATCCAGGAAGCTCATCTTCTGCCTGTATACCCTGTGTTGCGGCTATTGCCTCCGGTATGGTGCACCCCTGTGCTGATCCCCTCTGTCCTGTGGAGCATCAGGTCGGTGAGGAGAAGGCTGCTAGTGTGGTCATTGCTACTGCGGTGTGGCTTGTGTTGTTGGTTCTGGGACTCATCCAAATCTGAGGTCCAAGGTGAGACAGCATAAGCGGCACCTATGTTGATCTGACAGGTAAAGTGAAGATCAGAGGCACAATCCTCCAGTGTAGTGAGAGCGAGTTTCAATTTGGTGAGCGTGGTTCCCGAGTTTGCAGAAATCACCTGCAAACTCCTGAAAGCAAAATGGTGTTAGCAAGAGCCTTTCCCTTAGGCAAGGAAGCAGGTGTAAGGTCCGTGTAATTATGTGCTTTTTCCAGCTGTCAATTAATGAAATAGCGCAATGGCCGCTGAGCTCCCATCTCCCCTTCACAGGCGAGCTTCAGGAAATCCGTGAATTCCATGTGAAACCAGTTAAAGTTTAAATGCCACGTTAAAAACGCTGTTAAGGGTCTCTCAATGAGCAGTTAACAACTTCAACGTGATCGCCCGCCTATCCCAAGCGAGTCTGTAGTGCGCTTCGAAATGCGACCCAGTTAAATGCGAAAGTCGGCGGGATGACGGCGGATTCCTGACATGCTGTCAATTTCAGCGCCTTTAACTGCCAACCCACTTGCAAATCCACACGCACTGCAATGGGAAAATTCCAGCCCTAAACACTGAACTTTGTCAGACATTACTCAAACGCTCCCCTAGCCTGACAACATTCCTCTCATTTGTACTCTCTGGCTAGGAAATTGGCCTACAATGTATACTCAAAGATAAAGAACCGAGGCCCACTGAAAATGAGGCCTTGGGTCTCATTTACATAATACTGCGAGCTGCAGACACCAAACTTTCATCCTGATGCAGCTAGCCAATCGGGGCCTTCTCAAAATTGCTTGGCTCAGGCAGTAATCCAGCCGACAGCAAGGGGGAAGGGGAGGCGAATGGGAAGGGCTGGCAGTGACCCACAGTATTCACATGGAGCCAGGAGAAGTTGTTCCTGCTCCCCCTGGCGCCTCATTAAGGTATGTTAAAAAAATGAAAGCTTAACCTGTTCTTTGGTGGACTCCAGCGGTTTCTTTAAGGACTGCTGGTTAGGCAGATGTAGACCTAGAAAAGCTGAGCGGAGCCTAGTCTTGGCTGAATTTGGTATCAGGGCCCCAAAATAGGCTTTAAGCCCCTGATAGGCACCTTGAGTATGTCAAACACCTATTTTAGACAGGCAGCCTGGGCAGTGGGAAGCTCGAACAATCACCAATTATTACTCTTTGATGATACATTCCAATAGATCCTCACAAACAGGAAGAGTGAAAAAAATGATTATGCTCTTACGTTAGCAATGGAAAAGGTCCTCCAATTGATGTATTCCCAAAGTAATTTTTTGGACCAATCTTGTATAAATGCTGGATCTAAAACAAAGGTATATTTACATTATAGATGTGTTTTTGTAACTACTGGAGAGAATGGACGTTTCTACTTTAGTTTTATAATAAAACGTTCGGTAACCACTTCTCAGCTTACCTCACTGATGAGTATTACCACTGCTCCAGCGATAGTTATTAGTTCACCCAGAAGTCTCAGGTAGTCTTCCTTTGTTTGATAGGATTCCTAAAATGTTTACTTTTAAAATAAATTATTGTTCAAACAAATAATTTTATAGCATAATATACAAGCATAAAAGAACAGCGACTAAACATGAATTGTACTGGGTATAATCTGAATTTTGGGATCACAGACAGAGAAGCAGCGCAAGAACACTGAGCGACAATGCCCATTAGGAATGATAACTCCACTATGTGCTATGTGCTGATATTACTAATCATACATTAATTGCTAAATTAACAATAGCATTCAGTCAGTGATCTGACAATACCAGGACCTATAGTGGTGAGGTTTTACATGAGTGTTTTGTGCAGCTTGGAGATAGTCAATTTGTTTCCAAAATCATTAATTACATAACTGTTTGACATTTATTTGACAGTTTTAAGTTAAAATATACCAGTGAATCTTCCACAGCACTGCTTGCAGGTTTTACATGAACTGGACTCTTGTATTTCACCAGTGATGCCAATGACTATGCTTAGTACATGAGCCAAGGTTTAGGCAGAAATCAGGTGGGGCAGATTGCATGACCTTTATAGAACACGTCTGAGTTTCATTCCATTGATTTATCCTACTGATAATCATAGGACCCTGATTTCAATGGGCTAGGTACTCCCATTTCAAGGCTCCCAACAAAATGACAGAAACCCTGACATTGGGAGCAATGGGTGAGAAGTACTGCGCTGCTATTTTCATTGCACTACCACCCTGTTCCCGCTTGATAACTTGGGGAGGTGGGGGCTGGCGAAATCTGTCCCATAGAAATTAAAGCACAGGGGGAGGTAATTCAGCCCTTCTTGCCCATACAGCATTAGGCGTGTCCCCTCCCATTTTCCTATTTTTGTCCCAAAACCATTCAAAAAGTTGAATGCAGTCAGTCATTGATTTAGCATTGATCAACACTTGCGAGAATAGAGCACTAGTTGCTCTAGCCTTTGCTTGTATCTCAGATTTCTCATCACTGGTATCATCCTGGTAAATCTGCATTGCCCTTTCTCCAGAGTTATTATATCCTTCCTAAAGTTAGGAGCCTAAAATTGAAGGTATTATTTGAGAGAAGGCCTTACCAGTCTCTTTACTTGATATAAAGCTCCTTAATAGATTTTTTAATCTGTTCACTCTAATGTAAGGAATTACATATTTGCATGCTAGATACCTTTATCCCTTACACTGTATTGAGAAATGTAACATTCAAGGTATATTTCCACTCTATGTTAAACTGCATCTGCCTCTTATTGGCTGATTTCCCTAGCCTGTTTATGTTTGTAGTCTCTTACATTCTTTCTAGTAGTTTTCAATACCTTCCAGTTTGGTATTATCAGTGAATTATGATATCCATCTCTTTACATTTAAGTCCCGAACCTTTATATATTGTGTAATACTTTGTACTTGTACTGTTTCGTACAATATGAAAGCAGAATAACCAAATAGAAAGGATAAAAAGAGAAGTTTAACCAATAAGAACGAATAGATACTTAGACAATGAAGAAGAAAATTAGCTGATGAACTTGACTTTCACAACACTGACAATAAGTCTATCTCTCACACACACGTATACTTTTACATTCTTTTATTTTTACCTTGGCAGGGATGATCATTTGGTTTGAATTTGAGGCATATCTATTTATTAGCGCCAGCACCCTATCATCAATTCATAATGAAATGCTTTTAACAATTGTGACTGATTGTATCTTATGAAACAATGTAAATACATCACAGCTGTGATAATTGAACATCTTATGCAACCAATCCACTTTTCCAATTAACTGGTTCTGCCCACAACTCCTGAGGTCTATTATTAAATCCTACTGATCTGCTTGGATTTAAATTCTTTATAAGGTCATCCTCCTTGTTCTTTCTTGTAAGCAGCATTCGGGATTAACTAAAACATGAACATTTCTCACTGGAACAGGATATCTTATTCCAACTTGTTTTAACTAGATGTGCAGCCTTTGAACTTTCCAACAGGTTTGCGGGTAACTCAGTATCCATGAAAGTCTTCATTATAGAATAACAGTAACTTGTTACTGTATTTCATAGAGATAGAGTTTACCAATTCACAAACTTTAAAATATTTAAATCACAAATATTACATTGGACATTATAGTACTGTACTATACTTACTACTAAAGTCTTTTGTGTTTTAACAACGTATTCACCAAATTGACCAGGTGGAACTGGTTTCAAGGGCCGGTGCAGGCTTGAGATGGTAAATATCATGATGTACATACTATAGGAAAACATCCATATTAGGAAATACTTGTATGCAAATGAAATCCACTTCTGATGCAGTAATTCCTTCACTGGTTTAGCATCAATGAGTTTATAAACCTACAAAAAAAAATTAATTTCTTTCTGAACATTTCCATAAGGAATTCAAAATCGTTAAATTTCAGTGGGTATCAAGAGCCTATCATGATCAGCCATAAAAATGATTTATGTTACATAAGAGTGACTGACCCAGGATAGCCATTTGTACCTCCATCGCTTATCGATTATTCAGTCAGGTTCACTTGCAGTTGAAATCATATACCACAGCTGGCAGCGTATAACCATGAGAAAAAGTCACTAATTCTGGAGAAAAATATTTTCACTTTTTATTGCAGGGGAAATTTTAGGTCTCTGCTTGCCTCAACATGGCAGTTTCAAAAAATTCATTCACGGGATGTGGACATTGCTGGCAAGGCCGGCATTTATTGCCTATCCATAAGTGCCCTTGAGAAGGAGGTGGTGAGCCGCCTTCTTGAAAACTGAGTGTCTTGCTAGGCCATTTCAGAGGGGCAGTTAAGAGTCGACCACATTGCTTTGGGTCTGGAGTCACATATAGTTCAGACCGAGTAGGGCAGATTTCCTTCCCTAAAGGACATTAGCGAACCAGACGTTTTTTACAACAATCCGATAGTTTCAGGGTCATGATTACTGACGCTAGCTTTTTATTCCAGATTTATTTAATTGAATTTAAATTCCATGGTGGGATTTGATCTCACATCTGATCATTAGTTCAGGCGTCTGGATTACTTGTCCAGTAACATAACCACTATGCTACCGTACCTGGTTGAAGTGTTCAAATATTTGCCTGAAAAATATAGGTAATACTCAAAGACTACAATAGTGGTAACTATTCTTAGTTCTCTTGTAAGAATACTCAATTAAACTCAAGATTGAAGTAACTACCTTTAGTGTACAAAAGCAATTAATTAATAGATCAATTACCAACATGAGTGGAATTTTAATCCTGGCCCTGAATTTGCGGTCGGAGGGGTACCAGAAGAAAACGCCTCTGAACCAAAAAAAAAATCCAAATGTACCTGGTGTCTATAGAGCTTCGGACTCTTCGGGTCCTGGGCCTGCACGCGTACGCCTATGTAAAGACCCATGGATCCCAGGGGCGCATGTAGTTCGCAAGCATCCCTGGGATCACGTAGGCCCGGTCATCCAATCAAAAAGGGGGATTCCTATGATGCATATTAGAAATCCCTAAATAAGTAAGAATTCACACCACTTAAATAAAAATAAATGATTACATGTTGAAAATTAATTAAAATACCTTTTAATTAAGCATTTCAACTAAAAAGTTAATTTTTTGAAAAATAAATTTAAACATTTTAAATGGGGTCAAAATCTACCTAAACTATTTTTAAATGTATGTATATTTTTTAACCATTTAAAACATTTTATTTTAGCATTTATTTTAACCCTTACGCTGGTAAAAGAAGGCCTTACACTTGCTTTTACCAGGCGTAAGTGTTCATGGGCATTTGCTGGGCACAGTAGTTGGGCAAAGAGCGCCAACGAATGTGTTTTTGCAGCAGATGCGAAGGATTTGTCAATGTGAAAGTTACAGATCGCAAGTTCTGGGTTTTTGTGCATGCGCAGCGCATGCAGAGACCCAGAACCTGTGGACTATTCTGAGCACTTACTACGCTGTGCGTACACTGTCATCGGCCCGATAGAATCCATATTTATCAGCTGCTATTACATGTTCTGAGACTAAATACTGATTTTATTTTGTATTCTTTTTCAGGGTAACTATTACAATGCAAATAGTCATTTGATAATCTCCACTGGGTTGTGTTCAGTGCCTCATATCTCTTTCCAGAGGTGATTTTTCACCAACTTAAAAGCTGCCAGAGCATGAAGTTAAGAAGTAACAGGAGGAACATTTCCAAAATGTTACATTTCATTATGTGTCATGAAACTAGTTTCAATTTCTAGTCCTGTGATAGAAAGTGAAAACTTTTTTAGGAAATCAATCAAAGTTAAAGATCATTGGCTGAGCTTCTGATTGGGGAGTCATTACCAGTAAGGCCACAATCTTTACTGAAGTCCATACACATTAAGAATGTAAATACTTATTTATGGAGTTGTACAGTAAAGAAGTCAAAGTCAAAGAAAATGGAAAATTATCCCATGGAAATGCATGGTATAATTGATAATGATAGCAAAGAGCAGGCTGGTTACCTCTCTATTCCTGCTTGTTGTTATGATGCGCAGAACTGATTTTTGGTCACCCCATGTATCAATGTTGGTGAGATCATAGACACAATAAGAAATTGTCCCCATTGTCCAGTATATTTTCTTCTGTTTTTGCACCAGATAGTTGAACATCTACAAAATAAAGTTCAATTAATGTATTAAAACATATGTTAAATTAAATGTGATCATTTTTTTTTAGAAAGGTTTGAACTGATTTGACTTCAACGAGAGTTCACTAAGCATATTTTTCCAACATTTGTTTTGAAATGTGTAGAACTATTAATGCTGCTTCTCCTACAGTTACTGACCTGAAAGTAATGTAAATAATATTAATGGCCACAATATTGGAGCGGAAAACAAAAAATACAATAGCAACTATGTCAATGCAGGTAATTATTCTGAATGTTAGGTAAAAAGTTGTGCTGAATAATGCAGCTACAGATAGACCAAGTACAGAAAAGGCTATCTTCCATTGCACAATAGAATTAGGTTCAACCTTAACTTACTGAGGAGTATGAGTACGAACTAAGTCACTTTCACAAGAAATTCCAATACTCACATTGTTGAACGGATACGTGCTCATTATGGGCTCGAATTTGGCCCACCCCTTTTTTCGGCGCACTTACCAGAGATGCGCTGCTTTTCTCCGTTGATAAGTGCGCTGAAAAAATCGCTCCCCACTTTGGCCGCTGTCCGGCCTCTCCTCGGTCTTCGCGTAGCGTGGCCAGTCGAGTCGGGGGCAGAGCCAACGTCCTGCGCTGAAAACAGTGCCGGGACGTCTGCACATGCGCAGTGGAGTGTCCGCGCATGTGCAGTAGCTCCTCACCCCCAGCCTCTCTGTGTGCGTGCTGCAGCCGCTGTGTGTGTGGGACCTGATCACACCTGGAGCACTGTGGGGAAGTAGAAGCCCAGTCATCTCCTAAGGGGGCCCGAACGCCTGGACGTCGCTGGGGAGAGGTCTGGACTCTGCCGGGGGGCCCGAATGCCTTGGCCCACTGCAATCCCGGGCCAAATGGCCTCCCCGCTCCCCATGAAGTACAGCTGAAACTACATGATACCAGGGACGCTTGCGAATTACTAGTTTTCGGCGCTACTCGGCGTCGAGCTTGCGGCCAACACTTCGCCGTAGGCAAGTGGGCTTATACAGCTGTGCCTGGTCTCCAATTGTCTTGGACCCCCTTGCCACTGGACCAAGATCTTGTTCAGCTAAGCCCGTGTGGTTGCCAGTGTTCAGCGACCACCCCATGTTAAACAAACTCACGAACAGGCATCTTCCACTTCGTCAGTATGAAGTTTAGGACCTAGAACGTCAGGACCCTCATGGACAATTCCAACAGCAACAAGCCGGAACGCCGCACCACCATAGTTGCCCGGGAACTCAGACGTTTTGACATTGACATCGCCGCCCTAAGCGAGACCCGGCAGGCAGGGGAAGGCCAGCTGAAGGAACATGGTGGAGGTTATACCTTTTTCTGGAAAGGAAAGCCAGAGGAAGAACACCACCTTCATGGAGTCGGCTTTGCCGTCAAGAATGAGCTGGTCGACTGCCTCAAAGACTCCCCCTGCGGGGTTAACGAACGCCTCATGGCTCTTCGTCTCACTCTATGCCGGAACCAATGCGCCACAGTCATCAGTGCGTATGCCCCTACACTCGATGCAACGGATGAGGCTAAAGAGGGTTTTTATTTCAACCTCAAGACATCCTTGTCCCCCGTCTCCATGGGCTAGAAATTGATCCTCCTGGGTGACTTTAATGCCAGGGTCGGCAAAGACACAGCCCTCTGGGGAGGCGTGATTGGCAGAGAGGGGGTAGGGAAAGCCAACTCCAGTGGTACCCTACTCCTGACAAAATGTCTAGAACATGAACTCCGCATCACCAACACCCTGTTCCGCCAGAGGGACAAATACAAGGCATCGTGGTAACACCCTCGCTCCAAACACTGGCACCTGCTCGACTATGTCATCGTCCGAGCCAGGGATCGCAAGGATGTGCGCATCACCCGCGCTAGGACAGGAGCTGACGACTGCTGGATGGACCACCGTCTAATCCGATCCATCACCAACATTAACATTGCCCCAAAGCAGAGGGGACAGCAGAAGCAATGCCGCAAAAAAGTTAATGCCGGGGCACTGAGAGACCCAGCCAAGAGAGCCCGATACAGCCAGCGCCTCACAGTCAATCTGCTGTGCCTCGATGACCCTGAGATACTGAATGCCCATAGTGCTTGGTCTGCCCTCTTGGCCTCTATAACCACTTGGTCACTCAACCAGAAAACACCAGGACTGGTTTGATGAAAATTATCAGGAAATCGAAGAACTAATAGATCGCAAGCGCAAAACATTCCTGAGCCTCAAGCAACAACCCAACTCAGGAGCTGCAAAACAACATTATAGACGGCTCAAGGCTGAGGTCCAACAAAAAACCCGGGACCTAAAGAACAGGTGGTGGATGGAGAAAGCACAGGCGACACAACAACCGGCTGACAGCCATGATATGCAAGGATTCTTCATCGCAGTCCAAACTCCCAAGGCCCAACCCCACTCCTGGCCAAGAATGGGGAAACACTCATCAAAGGCACCAAGGCTGTCAGGACCCGATGGAAGGAGCACTTTGAAGATCTCCTCAATCGAGATTCTGCCTTTGATTTGAGTGTTTTCGACTCCATCCTGCAGCATGCCACCTGCCACCAACTCAGTGAAACTCCAATGTTGCACGAGGTAGGCAAAACCATAAAACAGCTCAAGAATAACAAGGCTACGGGTGCAGATGGAATCCCTGCTGAGGCGCTAAAGTATGGCGGAGAGTCGCTGTTGGCACGGATACATGACCTAATTTCTCTCATCTGGAGGGAGGAGAGCATGCCGGGAGATCTCAGAGATGCAGTAATTGTGACCATTTTTAAAAAGGTGGACAAGTCCGACTGCGGCAACTACAGGGGAATCTCCCTGCTATCAGCCACTGGGAAGGTTGTCGCTAGAGTTCTTCTCAACCGTCTTCTCCCTGTGGTCGAGGAGCTCCTCCCGGAATCGCAGTGCGGATTTCACACCCTATGGGGCACATCGGATATGATCTTTGCAGTGTGACTGCTGCAGGAAAAATGAAAGGAGCAGCATCAGCCCTTATATATGGCCTTCTTCGATCTTACAAAGGCCTTTGATACTGTCAACCGTGAGGGTCTATGGAGCGTCCTCCTCTGTTTCGGATGCCCCCAAAAGTTTGTCAACATCCTTCGCCTGCTTCACGACGATATGCAGGCCGTGATCCTTATCAATGGATCCATTACAGACCCAATTCACGTCCGGACCGGGGTCAAACAGGACTGCGTCATCATTCCAACCCTCTTCTCAATCTTCCTCGCCGCCAAGGTCCGCCTCACAATCAACAAGCTCCCCGCTGGAGTGGAACTAAACTATAGAACCAGTAGGAAGCTGTTTAACCTACGCCGCCTCCAGGCCAGGTCCAAGATGACCCCAACCTCTGTCGTTGAGCTGCAGTACGTGGACGATGCCTGCGCACATTCTGAGGCTGAACTCCAAGATATAGTCAATGTATTCACTGAGGCATACGAAAGTATGGGCCTTACGCTTAACATCCGTAAGACAAAGGTCCTCTACCAGCCTGTCCCTGCCGCACAGCACTGCCCCCCAGTCAGCAAGATCCACGGCGCGGTCCTCGACAACGTGGACCATTTCCCATTTCTCGGGAGCCTCTTATCAACAAAGGCAGACATTGATGCGGAGATTCAACATCGCCTCCAGTGCGCTAGTGCAGCCTTCGGCCGTCTGAGGAAAAGAGTATTTGAAGATCAGGCCCTCAAATCTACCATCAAGCTCATGGTCTACAGGGCTGTAGTAATACCCGCCCTCCTGTATGGATCTGAGGCATGGACGATGTATAGAAGGCACCTCAAGTCGCTGGAAATTTATCACTAACAATGTCTCTGCAAGATCCTGCAAATCCCCTGGGAGGACAGTTGCACCAACATCAATGTCCTCGTCCAGGCTAACATTCCCAGTATTGAAGCATTAACCACATTCGATCAGCTTCGCTGGGCAGGCCACATAGTTCACATGCCAGATACGAGACTCCTGAAGCAAATGCTTTATGCGGAGCTCCTTCATGGTGAACGAGCCAAAGGTGGGCAGCGAAAACGTTACAAGGACACCCTCAAAGCCTCCCTGGTAAAGTATGACATCACCACTGACACCTGGGAGACCCTGGCCGAAGACCACCCGAGGTGGAGAAAGTGCATCCGGGAGTGCGTTGAGTTCTTAGAATCTCAACACAAAGAGCGTGAAGAGGTCAGGCGCAGACAGCGGAAGGAGCGGGTGGCAAACCAGCCCCACCCACCCCTTCCCTCGACGAATGTCTGTCCCACCTGTGACAAAGTCTGCGGCTCTTGTATTGGACTGTTTAACCACCAGAGAACTCACTTTGGGAGTGAAAGCAAGTCTTCCTCGATTCCGAGGGACTACCAATGATGATGATAATGGGACCCGATGCCCGCCCCTATCCCTGGCTGAGTGGCGCCCGGTGCGATTGACCTCAGGTTTGAAATTTTATGCACTGTAGCTATTTTTGAACTTTCTTAATGGCTTGTCATTTTCCTGCAATTTTGGATATTTTGAAAAAATTATGTAAATAAGTTTTGTCTCTTGTGAATAGTGCTGACCATTTGTCAAACCTATTCACCTGGTGCTATTGTAAGAGAAGAACATAAGTGACGGAGGAGCACTAAAAGAATATTTTATTTATTGAAGTAGACTTTATTTAGATAATATGGGCTCAATTTTGGCCCAGTATAATCATTGCAAACAAATAGTTGTTTAAATTAGTTATGAGATTAGGGCAATTTAATTCAACTATCTTTTACTTCTTTTATTTTTGTAGTTTAAGCTTCCATTAATGCTTCTGTTGTATAGTAAATTAACTTTGCGAAGTTTGTCATATGATGTTCTGCAGAGCTGTTTGATCCTATTCACATTCTTTAATCAAGTCATTAAGTTCTGCTGGCCTCTGATCTACCAACCTGCTCTGATTTCTTAACTCTCCACAAGGGTTTTCTGAAATGGCCACATACGCTGGCCTAAGTAGATTTGGAGTAACTATTAGCTGGCCAAAGTGGCCTAAATGGCCAAAACTGGCGTAGGTGGCTGGTAACGTCCCCTTTTGAGAAAAACTAAACTAAACTAAAAAAATCGTAACTAACTCACTTACACTGGCGCAAATTGAATGTGCAAAATTGGATTTTTAAGATACTCCAGAAAAATCAAGTTGCTCCAAAAAAAAGAGCAACTCCTGGTCAATTTTGAGCCCAATGAATGGGCTCCTTAATTAAACAAAATCCCTCTTCTTATACAGTTTAGTGAACAATAACTTCATATTGTATTATGGAGCCACAATTTACTTACCTCCAAATCACCCTCAGCTGCTGCGAGCTTCAGTGGAGTGTAGCCATCATTGTTCACGATGCTCTCAAGACTTGGCTGTTGTTTCTCAGACACAAGTGTTGTGATAAGATCGTACATGGAATACATCTGCCCTTTTTCCGCTTGTATAACCAACACATGAAGCACCGTATTACCTGCCCAAAAGAATTCTAATTTCTAATCATACAAAAGCAGTTTGTTTTCTGAAGGAAAATTGACAAGGTAACATTTACTCTTTGTGGGTTCCTTTGTGTTAGAAGTATATTGTAAATAATCTGAATTATGTGGATTTACATGATTGTATCTGTGAGTGAGCTCTTCAATCAAATTGAAAACCCCAAGTCGCCTCACTATGGTTCATTCAGGTTCATTTGAATATGACTAAACCAGACTCACATGGGATTTCAGTTAGCTTCTCTCTTTAGAAATGGATGTCTACACATGCAAAGAAATATGAATTCCCATCCCTTGTAATGATAGGTTTATAGTTATTGCTATAGATTACCTTTTATTTGAATTTAAATTAAATTTTGATTTGTAATGGTTCAGATTTTTATTATTTGTGAAATCTAGATGAAGGGCAAGGCCTGTTGTTTAGAATATCATCAAGATTGGAAGGAGTAGAAAAGAAGATAAAATAAATAAGTTGTGACAAATGATGCCAGGCTTGACTTTCAAATGCGTAAAGAAAGAAAATATTGATTAGGTAATGAATTCCACAGTTTTGAGATATAGGAAAAGAATAAGTTAAGAATAGGAGACCCTATGATCACTCTTGATTTCAACACAATGAGGATGCAGGTTGGCTGATATATTGTGGGATGGTATATTTGCAGTTCAGGAGAACGAGCGAAAAGCAAAGAGAAATATTGACTATCATAGCATCAATCAATTAGAGAAAGAGGTTGGAGGACAGAGTCAAGAGTGGGATTACCTACCAGGTGACAAGCTTTTAATTCTTTGTTTCCAAGAGTGAGAGAAGTGTAAGAAGAATCTCAACAACTTTAGTAGTATTCTTTTTTTTCTTTTCCTATATAATCCTATTACCTCTCTGCATAAAATAGCAAATAGGCTGTCAGTTAGTGCTATGTTTGTGCTGTCTACAGACCATATACCCACTAAGAAATGGACTGTGACTGTACAAGCTCACTTCATATAGGACCTTTAAAGTCAGTTAGGAAATTTTTATCCTATTAATCAGGGTTGAGAACTTAATGCCAGAAAATGCATAAAATAACATTTCAAAAATCCAACTGTCAGCAAAGTTTCCTGACAGGTTTCTGCTACATTCACTGGAACTGAGACCACGCTGAGTCCCAGACACAAGGTGCCAACTTTCGGTGAGGAATACTCCTAGATTCCACATGAAAATAAATCTCATAGCTTCAGCACTCATGTGCCCCTTCAGTCATTTCTAAATCCATCACTGTTGTGTATTTAGTTTTTCTTTCTGCAATAAAAGTGATTGAATGTTAGGTATACCTGCCAGTTAAGTTATTACCAGTCCATGTCCCACTTCAATTTTAGTCGAACTTGTCTGGCATAAGGACTATAAACAGGTTTGTTTCTGGTTCTATGTGATCTCTTTTGGACGTTGATCATCACTTTTTGATGGTTTTCTAGATGTGAGTGTATAAAGGATTTTCGGAATTCTCTGAGTTCTGCACTGTGTTATGTAGTTATTCCCATAATGAACTTTCTGAGGAGGAGCCTTCAATGAATCCACAGGTAGATAGAGGTTTATGTTCACTACAAGGAATCATTCTAATTTTATTATGGAAGAGTTACAAAGTTTAATTTGTACTAAGCTATCCAGGATTGTTGTACAGCGTCAAAAATCCGAAGTTTCGAAATTCAGAATATTCCAGAATCAGGGCACTGGGCCAATCCGTTGCGGGGTCATCTGGAAACCGGAAAATGTTCCGAAATCCGGACTCCCTCGCCTCGGCCGCCCGACCTCTGGCTGCCTCGGCCCCCCGCCTCGGCCGCCCGATCTCCAACCCCCACTACCTTGGCCGCCTGACCTCCCCCCGCCTCGGCCCCTCGACATCCCCCCGCCTCGGCCGCCCGATCTCCAACCCCCACTACCTTGGCCGCCTGACCTCCCCCCGCCTCGGCCCCTCGACATCCCCCCGCCTCGGCCCCTCGACCTTCCCCTGCCTCGGCCACCCGACCTCCGGCCGCCTCGGCCCCTCGACATCCCCCCGCCTCGGCCCCTCGACATCCCCCCCGCCTCAGCCGCCTGACCTCCCCCCGCCTCGGCCCCTCGACATCCCCCCGCCTCGGCCCCTCGACATCCCCCCGCCTCGGCCCCTCGACCTTCCCCTGCCTCGGCCCCTCGACCTCCCCCCGCCTCGGCCCCTCGACATCCCCCCGCCTCGGCCCCTCGACATCCCCCCGCCTCGGCCCCTCGACCTTCCCCTGCCTCGGCCACCCGACCTCCGGCCGCCTCGGCCCCTCGACATCCCCCCGCCTCGGCCCCTCGACATCCCCCCCGCCTCAGCCGCCTGACCTCCCCCCGCCTCGGCCCCTCGACATCCCCCCGCCTCGGCCCCTCGACCTTCCCCTGCCTCGGCCACCCGACCTCCGGCTGCCCAACCTGCCCCCCAGCCCCCTTAACTCAAAGCACAAGCTGCATTCAGAAAAAAATACAAACAAAAGTCGGCACCTGCTTCATTTTAAAAAAGAAAAGAAAGCTTACTCACCTGTCACTTTGCCAGAATGGGAATTCTCGAAAAAGGACATTTGGTAAAATAGTCTGAAATAATGAGCTACATGTTTAGGAGTTTAATAAAGTTAACCTGTTTTGGGCTAGTTTTTAGTAAGAATATGAAAGAATGGAAGTGGAAGTTTCCATACATCTAGTACCGTACTCTCAGAAATATCTCGGCTGCCCGACCTCCCCTCCCCTCTCCTCCCCTCTCCTACCTACCTTGGCCCAGGCGTTTCCAAGCTCGGGATGTCGGAAAGACGTTCCAAAGTCTGGAAATACCTGAACCTGGGCTCGAACCAATTGGTTTTGGACCCTCTGTGAGGAAAGAATTGAGTTCCCAATGATAATTACACATGAAATAGATCTCAACTACTTGGTGGCTGATGAATGATGAAGTATTTACCCAAGGAATCCTGAGCTTCTAATGGAGCACTGTGTTTAATAAGAGTTCTGACAATCTCTTCATTGCCAACGCATGCTGCAAACGACAACACATATTCACCTGCAGGTAATAAAAAAATGTGGTCAAAATTCTTATCATCAATAAAATATTGACAGCAAAATAATTTCTGCTGCTGAGCTGTTAATCTTGTAGATGTAACATAAACATCCCCGTTATAATTCATCAAACCATGCCATATCAAGAACATTTCTGTACAGTATGAGTGAGGCATTCAACACAAGTTAGTAACACATCAATGGTAGCTATTGCAAAGACAGTAATGAATATCACAGGGGGGTTGCTGAATTAATAAATAAAGCTGCTGTCTCAGGCCAGTATGTCTACTTTGAAATTGCAAAGTTAACAGGCCCCAGTTAATCTACCTCACACTGGGCTCCACTCCCAGGTTGTTTACTTTATAATGTTACAAAAAAAGTGGATAAGAGAGTTGTTTTCTTGTGTGTGAAATAACAAAGTTAAAAGTATGTTTGTAAAATTGCCATGAGGAGAGTGGATTTCCAGAGCACTTTTAAACATCGGCTTTCCACTGGTCTGGAATTAAATCTGTACCCGGTGTGAAGCCGAAATGGTGATTAATGAGTCATATGGTCACTTTTTCATTGATGCACCTGAGACTGCTTCCTATCAAAAGTGGTAGGGTTGACAATTGTTGCACATCGAACATCATTCTTCAAATCTTAAGGTACTTATATTTTACTATTACTTCAAAAAATAGCATTCAATATTTGTTACATTCTTATGTAAAGCTAACGTGACCTCCTTGCATGTTACTGAAGATTATTGAACAACTCTAAAATCGTAAACATAAAGTTGTGTGACATTAGAGGACAATTTATTTACAGATTTGAAAGATTTTTAAAGGAAACTGAAAATATATTTCACAGGCTAAGGGCTAGAACCTCAACTTTTTTTGTATGTTTAACGCCCACTTAACACCCATTTTACCGCTGAAATGACGTATAACACCCAGATTTCGCCCATTTAGCCACAAAATGGAAACTGACGGGCATTTTTCGGAAACTTATCGCCGAGCGTTACTTTCCCCATGTGCTTAACGCTGGGAAAAAATAATACTGTCCGCCCACTTTTTTTGGGCAGAATCATCAGAATGGGCGAAATCAACACCCATAATATTGACCAGTGTTACTTCCTGCACTGATTTAACGCTGAGATTCAATAATACCACCCGCCCACTTTTTTTTGTTGTAAAGATCATATTTACCAAAACTAGTGGCCATGAGATCGCCCAGTGTCAATTTCAACACCTCGCACACATATCGGCCACAATATCGCTCGCCCAAAAAAATGCCCAGAAAAAGTGGAACTAACCGGAACTAATCACAGCGTTATGGACGCCATGTTCTAAATCGCATGTCGCATCCTTTAAAAGGCTGCTGTGCTTCAACCTCGGGGGAGTTTGGATGTACTCTGGAGGTCGTTGGAGTTGATGTGAACATCTATACAAACATCTTGACCATACTGTGACCGACTGAAATTGAATAGGTGTCTTGGTCAGGACACTCATTGTTTGTGATCAATCGGTGGAAAACAGAGAGCTACTGCAATGGGGCCTGTCCTTTCTCACCCTCTCTTGATGACCAATTACATGCAGCAGACTCGAGATCACCGAAGGTATGCTCCACAGCATTATGTGCCCAATGTAAGACATGCCAGACTGATGAGGAGGACCAGATGTTACACCCCTCGCAAGTAGAGGGAGAAACAGTCTTGCCTCGACTTGCCCGACAGCACCTGCCTTCGGAGACTGCGCTTCCACAAAGAGGTTATCACTGAGATATGCCAGCTGATAAGGGGAGATTTGCAGCCTGCCAGCACCATCAGTATTGCACTGGCTGTCGAGGTCAATGTCACTGCGGCACTACCGTTCTACGCCTCGGGTTCTTTTCAGGCCACGGCTGGCGACATTTTCAGACTTTCTCAACATGCCACACATTGCTGCATTATCCATCACTGAAGCCCTGTACGCATGCAGGAGGGAATTGACAAGCCTCCCCATGACCAGGGAGGCAGAGAATTGCAAACTTCCCCAAGGTGCAGAGAGCAATAGACTGTACGCACATTGCACCTTTTCATGATGCAGAAGTTTTCAGGAACTGCAGGGGATTCCACTCCCTGAATGTCCAACTAGTCGACCACCAGCAAATTATAATGGCAGTGAATGCTAAATTTCCGGGCAGCATCCATGATGCGCACATCCAGTGTGAGAGCACTGTATCTGACTTGTTTAACAATCAGCCACAAGGTCAATGTTGGATGCTTGTTGACAAAGGATATGGCCTCACCACCTGGCTGATGACCCTCCACCCGGCGTGACAACCACTCCAAAGCCGAAAGGCGATACAACGAGAGCCTCTCGCAATAACGTGGAGAAAACCATTGGAGTGCTTAAGCAGTGCTTTCGATGCCTGGACGACTCAGGAGGCAACCTCCAATACTACCCTGAGCAGGTAGCTCAATTCGTGGTGGTGTGCTCCATGCTGCACAACTTGGCTATCAGGAGGGGACAAGAATTGCCTGATGAGTCTGAAAATCCATCTCACCAGAGAGAGGAAGAGGAGGACGAGGAGGCGGACGCCGACATCGGCCCAGACAATCAGGCTGACGCTGAAGCCATGCTCCCACCCCCCTGTAGGCCACATGAAAGGGCCCATGGTAGCATGATAGCTGCAAGACCCATATGTCAGGAGCTCATCAATGATCGCTTTGCCTGAAAGAACGTTGGTGTTATTTACAAGACTGACACACTGCTGGGTGTGCAGGTCATACATCAATGGTGGGCATCACCTTGGTGACAGTTAAAGTTTAAGTTGATTGAAGTTAAGTGTCATTATACCCTTTGATGTTAAGGAATCACCAGCGTGTAACGGTGCAGCTGTCTGAGCCAATGCACAACAAGATTTTGTCAAATAAAAAACATTTAAACCGATCATTTGTCTGAAATCAATATTTCTGTAAAAACCAATCCTTGTCCCCCACCCCCCCCCCCCCAATCCCCCCGCTTCTCTTTCCCACCTCTACCCCTTCCGCTTCCGCTCCTGACTCCAAACCGCCGAGCTGGGGAGCTCCTCAGGTGGTGGATGACGGCCGAAATGCTGCTTGGACGGATACGGAAGAGAATGGTCCCGAGGTGGGAATGTGCTCCGAGCCAGAAGCAAGATGTTGCTGCTGGCTCTCATGTATGGTTGGCAATGGGGCTGCGGCACCTTGGGGTGCAGTGCCGTGCTCCGGGACCACTGGGAGCCCTCTGCCACCAGTGTTCCTGGCTACCAGCTCCAGTGACTCCACCATCCCTTCCATGTTAGATCTTATTTGTTGGACAAAAACTCAGTGCTAATTGTGTTCTTGGTGCTTAATAGGCTTTTTGCTGTTGGTGAATCTCCCTCATGCCTCCCACAACAGCCAAACAAGCACACACCACAGCCACCCATGCCTTCAGTCCCTCTGAGCTCCCTCTCTCTCTGTCTCCTCTCCTGTGCATGTCATGATTACCCTTGACCTCCTGAATCGCGAGAATCGAGTGTTGCCATGCTGTTGCTAAGGGCAGTGACACTTTACGGCAGAAGGTCAGTGAGATTTAATGCGACCGCCCATTTCATATTGCTCGCAGTAACACCCATTTATAAAAATGGAGACTAGGTGCTTTGAGAATGGGCGAGAAGCCGGCGATCTGAAAGATCTTTTTTACTGTCCATCATCATCGGCAGTCCCAAAATAACACCCATTTTTGGGCGATAAGCACAAAAGTGAAAAATCTAGCCCCAAGTATTTTAGTTACATTAATTATGCAGATATTATTCTCAAACAATTCGGGACATGGTTGGACAATAAAAGGTTACTGAGGATATATTGAAACATTACACACACAAAACTATATAATTATGTTGCAGATACAAAAGAGTCTTCATCTTTCAGCAATCCACAATAATACTTCAAAAATGATCTCATTTTAACTCTCAGAACAAAATCTAGACCTTACCATAGTAACACTGACATTGATCTCCTGGGACAAAGCAGGAACCGGTTGCACGTGCATTTACCACATCAGCACCTCGATACAACAGTTCTTTAACCATTTCCACGTCTTGTTTCAGAACAGCAATGTGCATAGGTGTCTCACCTATAGATCGAAAAAAATTGAAAGCGTTCACTCATATAAACAGAAGAAGAAAGGCCTAGTTAACGTACTAATTAAGGTTCACAGTGTACTAAAGTAGCCTGGTCCTTTAAAATTTCCTGCCCTCCATTTCGTGTGGTATTTCAAGGAGGTTCTTCTCATTTAGAAGGGATGCATTACAAACACAAATGTCGTCAAGACTTAGTATTGGTGACAGTCATACATTTAAAAGCTCAAACGCATTGTAATTCTATGCAGCCTCAACGTGTTTATTGGCAGATAACAATTTCTGTATAACGGTGTTTGTGCAATGTTGCTGATTACTTGTATATTTAATGATCCCATAGCAGTAATTTTACTATGTGTTGCAGAAAACATTTACAAAATAATAATGTAAATGTACTTACAGGACTTATGAATTAGTAAATTAGGGCTCCTGCACTGTTTACTATGAACCCTAATAAACAATGGACATAAAGTATTTTTACCTCTGTACATGTCAGATGTCATTGGTTCATCGATCAGTGATGGTATCTTATCCAGAATGAACTCTGCAATTTCCTTATTGCCATTGAACAATGCTGTATGCAGTATTGTTTCTTCTAAATTCCCTTTAAATGGTATTTTTGAATATTAGTTTCAGAACAAATACATAGAAGAATATCAAAACAATTAGAGCCAAAGAAGTTTACAGCACAGAAGGAAACCATTCAGCCCACTGTGTCTCTGACAGCTTTTTGCTTGTGTAATCCAGAACTATTCATTCCACTGCTCTGCTCTCTCCTTAGCTTTCTATCTTCCACTGCTTCAAATGCAATGGTTTCTCCTCAACTCTGCCATATGGCAAAGCAATCTATGCTGTAATAACTCTCTATGTAAAGAAATTTCTCCTAATCTCTCTCCTCAGTGACAATTTCAAGTTGATGACCCCCTTGTCAGTGACTAGCCAACCAAAGAAAATAGTCTTTCCATATTCACTTAACAAAAACCTTTTCTAACGTTATTAAGTCTGAAGGAATACATGGGTACCCTCAAAGATCCCCTGGGCTTTGGGGAATCTAGCAATTAAATCAATTTGCACAGCTGTGCCAAGGTACTGTCATTATTTAAACATTTTTTTTTCGGGATGTGGGCATCGCTAGCAGGGCCAGCATTTATTGCCCATCCCTAGGTACCCTTGAGAACACGCTGGTGATCCTTCTTCTTGAACCGCTGTAGTCCATGTGGTGAAGAGACTCCCACAGTGCTGTTAGATACAGAGTTCCAGGATTCTGACCCAGCGACAATCAAGGAACAGCGATATATGTCCAAGTCGGGATGATGTGTGACTTGGAGGTGATGGTGTTCCCATGCACCTGCTGCACTTGTCCTTCTAGGAGGTGGAAGTTGTGGTTTTGGGAATTACTGTCAAAGACAACTTGACGAGCTACTGCAGTGCATTTTGTAGATGGTACACACTGCAGCCATGGTGCGCTGGTACTGCGGGAAATTGATGTTTAAGATGCTGGGTGGGCTGCCATTCAAGTGGACTGCTTTGTCTTGGATGGTGTCAAGCCTCTTGAGTGTTGTTGCAGCTGCACTCATCCAGGCAAGTGGAAAGTATTCCATCACACTCCTGACTTGCACTTTGTTGATGGTGGAGAGGCTTTGGGGAGTCAGGAGGTGAGTCACTCGCTGCAGAATACCCAGCCTCTGACCTGCTCTAGCAGCCATGGCATTTATCTGGCTGGTCCAGTTGAGTTTGTGTCAATGGTGATGCCCAGGATGTTGATGGTGGGTGATTCGGTGATGGTAATGCCATTGAATGTCAAGGGGGAGGTGTTTAGACACACTCTTGTTTGAGGTAGGGATTATTTACCAGGAAAGGAGTTACAAACGCTGACCCTTCTGAACACTTCAGCAGTCATTTGTTTGATAAATCTATAAGACTGACTGATTTTCAGGCTATATTCTAGCCTCAAAGAAGATTGCAGCCATAACTGTTGAGGCAACCATTAACAATGCCACCCCTATGTAGATGGCCTCACAGCAGATGGTACAGATCTGCAATGCCTCTGTACTTATCCAAACCTTCCGAGGCAGTTCCCCTCAGTCATTACCAGATATGTACACCAGGAGCTGCAATGATGGTTGGTGAGATTAATCTGCCGCAAACTTTGATGTTAATCCAACCAGAATATGTGACACCAGGGGGCAGTTCTCTATATTCATTATGAGGTATTAGTCCTGGTGAGTTTATTTTATGTCGACAAATTGTATTGTCAGTGTACTTTCATCATGAATGTATTTTTCCTCTTAAAATATTGCAACACTGGACATATGTCACTTTCATGGGTTTAATTTGCATTACTAGGAAGCCTCTCTTTCTTTCCCTTTCAGTCTTGTTCAAGCTACTAAGTACAGAGCTCAGATTAGTGGGCTTCCTATGCTACAAGAAGCAAATGTAATGTATGATCGCAGAGTGTAGTCTGACAAATCCAATTATCTGTCTGAAAGAGGTACACAATGGTGGGTGATTGCTGCAAGGAAATATAAGCAAGAAAGGACAGAGGCTGAACTATGCCAAATCTGCAGGGCAAAATGATGAATAGTGTTTTCCACGATTCTCTATAAAGTGCTAAACAGAGAGGAGGCATTTCTGGGGCAGAATTGAAGCAATATACATGGATCAGTTAACCTGGACTATGCTCATGCATCTATTCTGAGATGGCAATAGAACACCACTGGCAGACATCTACAGATGGTTGTTTTACCAGCTTCTTCACTGGTAAATGATGGGGGTTGAAAAAGCAGAATTAATGTTACAATACCTAGAGAAATCAAACTTCTAATTTTTATTAACTAAATACTCACCTCGAATGTAAGGGTCAAAATCTTCACTTGTCAATAAGGCTTTCATGCTGATAGTGTCATTTGTGTGAGCTGCCTTAAAAAACTCACTCCCGCGTCTGTAAAAATAACATTGTTGCATTTATTCAAAAGAGAAACAAGCATTTAAATCTCTTTAAAATTCATTGATTGTCAGGTAACTTCAAACATGTCAAAGAAAATCCATGCTTTCCCTCTTAGACTTCATTGAAATTGTTGCTTTAGTTTGAGGACTGTCAACATTTCAAAGCTGTGATTGTGACTGAAACTCAATTCATTTATTTATCAAAATTGTGTTGAATAGCCTGAGATTTTAGGGAGGATTGTAACAAGACTTTTACACCATAGGGTTTAATTTGCTCTGAATGTTCGAGCTAATTCACATGGTAAGGTATAGTCATTTTGTTAGTTGGCACTAATAAAGTGAGCACCAACTTTTGTCCACATCCCTCAAATTGTAAACAGCTGTGGTGCACATTAATACTGACCACATATTGGTGTTCTTTTTCTTATTAAGGACCAATTAAACTGAAAGGTATAAATTTACTAAGGCTTTATACATCATGAGGTATACCTTGACTTTGTATGATGGTATAAAATGAGTGATAGCCAGTCGGCAGCCCGTTTTACATCACTCCCGATTTTTATTTCCATTGAAGAAGCTCCAAAGAAGTCTGGAGAGCAGAACACCCTTGCCTGGTGGTAGAAACTGCAAATCTATCTTGAGTCGCTTGTGATGTCTTGTGCAATGATCTAAGTGATTTGCTCACTAGTTTATGTTTGTAAAGAATCTTCTGTTCCTTCAATGGCCCATGTGTCCAAAGGCATAAAATGACTCAGTAAGGCCAATAGCTGTGTTATCCCTCGGCAGATTAAATAGTGTAGGCTGTTGAAAGCAATGTGCAATAATTGACAATCATCCTCATTGCTTACTTATCTTGGCACTTTCTTGAAGTTGGACACCTTCTTCAAATTCTTTCAAGTGTAATGGTTGTAGACACCAAACCCTCAATTTTAACCTAACCCAGCAAGAACGGGGCATGTTCGGTCGGGTGTCCAATTCACATCTTGTCTGATTGAAGTTAATGGAGCTTAAATTTGTGCCTGGTGTAAGTTAGGCGTCCGACCTGAATCCACCCTGTTCTTGCTGGATGGGATGGGTTAAAATTAGGGTTCAAGTTTACCTTCGATGGGATTGCTACTTACACCTGCTGGATACTCTGTTTAGTAGTCACTTCCTTTTAGACCTACATTTTGTTATTTCATCATACCATTTGAAGCGGACTTTTTAAGATCCGCTTGCTCTATAAGTTAGCACAAAAATTTGCATGACACAGCTACTCTAAGATAATGACTATCCGTTAGAGTATGCATATGCCTATTAAGGGGATTAACAACAACAACTTGAATTTATATAGCGCCTTTAATGTAATGAAACATCCCAAGGCGCTTCACAGGAGTATTATGCAATAAAAATCTGGCACCGAGCCGCATAAGTAGAAATTAGCGCAGGTGATCAAAAGCTTGGTCAAAGAGTTTTAAGGTGTGTCTTGAAGGAGGAAAGAGAGGTAGAGAGGCAGAGAGGTTTAGGCAGGGAGTTGCAGAGTTTGGGGCCGAGCCAATAGAAGGCACGGCCAACAATGGATGAGCGATTACAATCAGGGATGCTCAGGAGGGCAGAATTAGAGAAGCGCAGACATCTGGGGGGTTTGTGGGGCCGGAGGAGATTACAGAGATAGGGAGGAGCGAGGCCATGGAGGGACTTGAAAATAAGGATGAGAATTTTGAAATCGAGGCGTTGCTTAACCAGAAGCCAATGTAGGTCAGTGAGCACAGGGGTGATGGGTGATCAGGATTTGGTGCAAGTTAGGACATGGGCAGCCGAGTTTTGGATGACCTCAAGTTTACGTAGGGTGGAATGTGGGGAGCCATCTAGGAGTGTGTTGGAATAGTCAAGTCTAGAGGTAACAAAGACATGGATGAAAGCTTCAGCAGTGGATGAGTTGAGGCAAAGGCGAAGACGGGCGATGTTACGGAGGTGGAAATAGGCGGTCTTAGTTATGCTGCGGTGATTTAGTAGTATTACTGTGTGTACATTCTAATTTATTGCTCTATTGTACATTAGTTATACATGGAAGCTACAAGTAAACACACTTGGGGTAATGTTACAAGTCTGCACTCCTGGCTGGGAGTCTCACCCGGCGGAAGTGTATATCAGAAATTAAGGTGTGCACTGTCCACAATTCTTTGATTATTAGAATGAATGGTTGGAAATTTGTGGGTAGTGTGCACCCAAATTCTCCATATGCATTTCTGGCGAGTGATGCTCTTCAGGAAGCAGACTTAAAAATGATCACCATTGAGTAAATTTGGGCATTTCTGTAAGTACGGAAAAAAAAATCAGAGAAAATTCAACCCACATTTTTATTAGAGCAAATAAAACTCCGAGGTCTACAGTGAATTAAAGATTAAAATTTGACATTTTTTCCCCAGAGTCAGGGTTATCTCCATTAAATTATCTCTTCTCCTCACTCCCACATTCTGTAATATTCAGCACTGTGCTTTTTGCAGCCAACTATAAAATGATTTTTTTTAAACATTATATTTCATGAATTAAAATGCCTGTTGTTAATTTCATTGATATTTATGTAAGTTACCTTGTTGTGTCATTCATATCCATTGTGATATGCATGTGGACTTTGTCAAATACTTGGAGCAGATCCGGGCCCCAGCAAAATCCTTTAAAAAGTGAAAAAACTGATATAAATATGTGCTTTAAGAATTTAATAAATCTTATGAAAGGTTTGCCATTCTTATTCTGATTATTTGAGTCCTGTACAACTTTCAACATATGATCCACCATTCTGAGATTAGATTAGTAAATGTTTAATTTTAATGCTTCCATTTTTAAGTGGAATAATATGACCTCTTTATCATGATAATAGATTTTTATTTGAAATCCTCTTTCTGTGCTCAGATAATGAATCCATTTAAGTTTGACCAACAGTGCTTTGTCTATTTAATAATTCTACCTGACCAGTTGAAGCCACAGTCTTCAAGTTAATAGAACTAAAGAATTCTCCATTTCCACAGCTATATTTAAATTCTATTTATATTTCAATTATGAATGGGGAAAGCCTATGTTTTCTTTGATGTATGGATATTCAAGAATTACAACAGGATGACAGCTTTAGGAATTAAATGCTACAAGTCAATCCTAAGACTGACATAGAATTAGCAGCAAAGTTTAGCCCATATGTTGAATTGCAATTCTAATCACAGTGGAAAATCAATTGTGCTGCTTTGGAAGATCGTGATCACTTAATAAGAATAGCTTCTTTTAGTATTCCTAACTTGTTAATTTTACATTGGTGTTATTCAAACCTTTTGCTATAATCTGGATCAATCTCATCTTTAATCTTGAAAATTTTAATTGAGTTAATCCAAAGAGCAAATTTCAAATCTTTCATAGGATTTTTATTCTTAAAGCAAATGTCTGTATGCTGTCTGTCCATTTTTCATGGATTTTACTGGGGCCCTGATGTGCTCAAAGTCACTTAACCGAAGCAGTCCCATTGCTGATACCTGGGATTATTTTCGATGATTATCTCTGTATCTTCGCTTGGGCAACAATATCCTTCCTATGATTAGGAAAACAGAACTGTGTACAATGCTTGTGATGTGTCTGATAAATGGTTTATTATGCAACAATGCAGCCGCTTTTGATTTTTAGTCTATCCTTCTGATAATACAAGCCAGTATCTCATTTACGTTTTCTTTTTACTACACCCAAGCATTTCACAATAATCCCTGTATCTCTTCAGCACACTGTAATTATTCCACTTATTTCCTCTCCTGGCTGCTTGCTGAACTGTTAATTGTTTTAGACATTCATTTTGACGGGATCTGTCCCACTTAACAAAATCATCAAAATGCTGAATAATTTGCCCTGTCCTATTTAGGTATCGGAAGTAGAAAATGGAAATATTGATCTAAGTTAGACTAGATTTCAGAATTTCTTTTGTGTGAGTCTCTTGTTTCTTTCTTGACTATTGTTTTATGCCATATCCCACATAGTATCCCTCTAACTGTAGTTTTGCTTTGAATCCTCAGACTCTCGTTTTTTTCTAAAATTCAGCTAGCTGAATGTGCTATTTTGACAACAATCTGCTATTTATTCTCACAATTAATATCCTTGTAATCTGCACATTCATGGAGATTCCTTTTCTTGTAATCTTGCACTGCCAATATGATTGTTTGTTCCAATATTCTTCAGTTCCAATAGACCACTCAGCTGCATAGTCCAACTTCTCTGAAGCAACTTCTCTGAGGCCAATATTCAACAACAGAAATAATAAGTAGGGAAAGTAGGGAAAAATTATTGTGCATTAAAAAATGAATAAATGTTTAAATGAAGGGGTCAATTACAGGGAGTGTACAGAATTATTAAGATACTAATTTGCTCCTCTATTAAATTAACTTTTCAGAATTTCTATACAGATACATATTTTTCTGAAGTTGCTGTACAATTTGCCTCGCGGTGCAGCACTAGGCATTTTCTTTACTTGAACGAGTATAAATTTAAAGATCAAATTTTAGAATGCAATCCCAAGTAATTTCTAGTTACTTTCTAACAGTTACTGATCTTCAAATTGTCTTGAAACCAATTCTCTTGTTCATAGAATCCGAACCATGCCACACAGGTGGCCATTTAGCTCATCGTGCCTGTGCCAGCTCTTTGAAAGAACTATCCAATTCACAGAATCATATCATAGAAACATAACAGAAGGTCATTCAGCCTGTCGTGGCTGTGTTGGCTCTTTGAAAGAGGTGGTGTGCTTAGTCCCACATCCACGCCTTTTGTCCGTAACCCTGTAAGTTCTTCATCCTCAAGAACCTGTCCAACTCCCTTTTAAAATTATTTATGGAATCAGTTTCCAGCACATTTTAAGGTAGAGTGTTCTAGATCCCAATAATTAGTCCCACTCCCCTGCTCTTTCTCCATAGCCCTGCAAATCTTACCTTTTCAAGCATATATTTAATTCCCTTTTGAAACTTACTATTGAATCTGCTTCCACTACTCTTTCAGGCAGTGCATTGCAGATTATAAAAACTCGCTGCATAAAAAAAATCCCCCCCCCCTCCATCTCCCTTCTGGTTTTTTTGTCTTAAGTCTATGTCCTCTGGTTACCAACCCTCCTGCCAGTGGAAACAGTTTCACCTTATTTACTCTAACAAAATCCCTCATAATTTTGAACACCTCCATCAAATCTCCCCTTAACCTTCTCTGCTTTAAGGAGAACAATCCCAGTTTCTCTAGTCTTTTCATAGAATTGAAGTTCCCCATTCCTGGTATCATTCTGGTAAATCTCCTCTGCATCCTCACCCAGGCCTTGACATTCTTCCTAAAGTGTCGTGCCCAAAATTGGACACAATACTCCAGGT
Source organism: Pristiophorus japonicus (assembly GCF_044704955.1). Lineage (NCBI taxonomy): Eukaryota > Metazoa > Chordata > Chondrichthyes > Pristiophoridae > Pristiophorus > Pristiophorus japonicus. The sequence goes on along the minus strand of NC_091982.1, from coordinate 200,614,431 downwards.
AATGCCTAACCAATAGTTTATAAAGGTTTAACATAACTTCCTTGCTTTGCCTCTATTTATAAAGTCAAGGATCCCGTATGTTTTAAAAGCTTTTATCAATTTGTCCTGCCACCTTCAAATCCCTAGGTCTTTCTGTTCTGACACCCCCTTTAAATTTGCACCATTTAGTTTATATTGCCTCTCCTCATTCTATCTCTAATGTCTAAATTATATTTTTACTGTTTTATGTAAATTGTATGTTTTACTTTCACATTTTTCCCCCTCAAACATATTGCAGGATTTGGGTTTTCATCCCAGCTTTTATGCACAATACTATTCCTGTCACCAACTATTATAAAGTCAGGGAGAGCATTTCTGGTACTAGCTAATGTAACATGAGTTTCAATTGCTTGGTGCATAAAAACAAGTTTAACATTCTTACCTTACACGCTCTTATTGATCATTTCTGCAAAAGCTCTCGCAGCACAATGTGGCATTGACTACAGACAGCTCTGCGAGGACAGACTATATGTGATGAATTGTTTTGGCAACATACAGGCCAATTTCTTGCAACGGTTTCTGTGTATTATGGGAAATGTACTGATTATTTCAGTAACTAACAGAAAACACCAGTCTAAACTGATCTATCATATTCTCTTGGCATTTAAATTGAATTCACTAAAGGCGAAACTGAATTGCAAATCAAAACTGAATTGAACATCAGTTATCTGCACTCCCATAATCTTTACACTTGAACATCCACACATTAATTTTTGTGGGATTTGGTATTTAGCTTTGCATTGACCAACTAAAGGCACCTTATTGGCTTTTGCAGATGTTGCATTATTGATCTAGCAGGAAAAATGACTGAATGCGTGATCAAATGTTCTGTCTGTGCAGCTATGATATTTAACTATTTAGATCAGGAAAGCAGCTGAATTCTGGGTTTTATGTCTTGGATGAGCAACAGGAATTGGACGGTCAGAACTTTTTCGAGAATACTGTGTATCCCATTTTTAACTGGAACATGTACCTCTCATCTGCACATGCTGGAAAGTTAACGGGTACTGAAACCAGAAGCTAAAAATGATCTCTGTCATGGTATAATCCACCAATTATAATCCACTAGATTATCCACCAATCTCCTGCATCGGTCTGGTGTGCGTGTGTGTATGGCGGGTGGGGGGGTTGGTCTTTCATTATATTATGTTGGGTGATTGAGGTTCCACTCTACTACTCCTAGGTTGTATGCGCTCTACGTATCCATTCATTGTCATGTTAGTATCCATGTCAGAAAAAAATAAAGCTCCCTCTATTTTACAAACATACGAAGATGGCAAGAAATGACAATAACTTCATCAATGCTCACTATATCCTTTGGACAGTGCAATCTTGTAAACCACCCTCCCCAATTGCTAGTGGAACTAACTCGAGGGAGGAAATATAAAGAGAAAAACCCTTGATTTTTTGAGGCAATAAGATGCAGTGAGATTGTTGAGGTGCTGTTAATTTATTCCAAATTTCAGGCATGTGTGTGCTATGGTTCCATATCTAGCAGTCCATTCTCATTAGAAACTGGCTAAGCTGGTTCAAACTCACTTCATTGTTGGCTTTTACACCAAAAAAAGGAGCTAGTCTATGTTGAATTCTGAACCTACTGTCAGAGGTGAAGGGTCATCTTCTAACCGTGAGTTCAAATCCCACCATGGCAGCTGGGGAATTTAAATTCAGTTAATTATAAAAAATATCTTGAATTAAAAAACTAGTATCAGTAATGGTGACAATGGACCCAAAGTTCCACATGGAACTTTTTTGGCGCAGTTGTAGAGGTACATCCGATTTTTTTAATGGCCCAACTGCGCCAAAAAAAAAGTTCCAGGTTCCGCCGGCATAATTTTTCATTTTGGAGCGGTACAGATTGTCCTTAAGCTCTGTGGGTGCAGCTTAAGGTCTGTGCCAAAAAACTGATGTCGCTAGGGTAATGAGGGACACACTGAAGGGCTGAGGCAAAAATAAAGCATTTCCCTTTTGTAAAATAGATCACTAAGTGAAACTTGGAACAACAGTGAAATCTCAATATATGAAACAATATGAAATTCCTTTATTCCTTTTTAGCATTTATAGATTTTTTTCACCTCTACAGTATCGGTGCTGCTGCAATCCTGGGCCAAAAGGACCCCCTCCCCTGCCGGTGCCATTGCAATCCCTTGCCGAAAGGCACCCCCCACCCCCCCCGCCGCTGCAATCCCGGGCCGTATACCCAGCAGGTTCCGACCCCAGTAATGTCAGAAAATTGGGAACTAAAAAAATCTGACGTAAGATGGCGCAGAAACTTTGGCGAAACTTGCAGATTTTAATCTGCTCCAAAAAAAACGCGTAGGCCAAAAAAATGACACAGAATGGTGGCGAAAATTCAGCCCAATGAAACCCAACTGGTTCATTAATATCCTTTAGGGAAGGAAACCTGCCGTCCCCACTCGGTCTTGTCTATATGTGATTCCAGACCCACAGTAATGTGGTTGACTCTTAACTGCCCTCTGAAATGGCCTAACAAGCCACTGTTATAACAAACCGCTGCGACAAAGTCAGCACTGTGGGTGTACCTTCACCATACGGACTGCAGCAGTTCAAAAAGGTGGCTCATCACAACCTTCTCGAGGGCAATTAGGAATGGGCAATAAAAGCCGCCTTGCCTGCGGTGCCTACATCCTGTAAAGGAATAAATAAAAACATAATAAATAAAACCTCCCAGCTGAAAAACAAATCCATAATGCACATTCTGAACAATATAACTAATTCACTAAGAAAATCATCTGAAAATTCAGTGTTGAATGAGTGAAGGTGATTAATATGAAGGAACAGTTATTTTTATCATTATTATACAGGTGCAGCGCCACAAATCCGGAACCCGCAGAACTGAGGCAGTTCCGGATTTTGCGCTTTGCCGGATTTTGAAACGTCTTTCTGACGTCACGAATCTGGAAACACCCGAGCCCAGGTTTGGGTATTTCCGGATTTCGGAACGTCAGCAGGAGGTTGGCCGGACGATGAGGTCGTCAGGGGTGGTGTTCGGCAGGCGATGAGGTCATTGGCTGGAGCCCCCCCGCCGGGGAAGAGTTCGGGCGGGCCCCGCCATCGAGGAGGTGGTCGGGTGGGCCCCGCTGAGGAGGTGCTCGGGCAGGCCCTGCCAGTGAGGAGGTGCTCGGGCAGGGCCCGTCACCGAGGAGGTGTTCAGGTGGGTCTCACCATCGGAGAAATGTTCGGGCGGAGCCCCGCCACCGGGGAAGAGTTCGGGAGGGTCCCACCGCCGAGGTGGTGGTCGGGTGGGACCCACCGAAAGGCTGGTCGGGTGGCTCCATCACAGAGGTGGTGTTCGGGCAGGCCGACGAGGAGGCCTCGAGGTAAGGGCAGTGACAACGAGGCGAGGCCCGAGGTCGGGCGTCGGCAAGGCGAGGCCCGAGGTCGTGCAGTGGCGAGGCGAGGGGCGGTGAGGCGAGGCCCGAGGTCGGGCAACAGCGGGACCTCAAGGTCAGCAGGACCGGCGGGTCCGGATTCCGGAACATTTTACGGATTCCGGACGACCCTGCCACCAATCGGTCCGGAGTCCGGATTCCGGAACTCCGGATTTTGGACGCTCAACCTGTATTTCAAAATATTGCTGCACAGATGTATTGTCTATATAAATGCAAGTTGTTGCAAAGTCACGCAAGGAAATGTACTGTATAAGAAAAAGTGATTCAAGCCATTATGCGTCTTTAACAAAATAAGCACATAATACAAAGCATTGAACAATCACCCAGTTTAATGATGATCAATAATTTCACATAATTACTTAATTTTCCTTAGAAATCATAGTATTTTACGATATATACTTCCATTTTTGTTGATCAGCATTAGTATTTACATAATATACACTTTACACTGATATAAAGTTCAGTAAACAGGAGCTCTCACATGTACCTGGCTACATGAATATTGCTGACAACAAATCCTGGAAAAAAACCTATCCTGAAAAGCTCTTGGCATTATCAATCCTAGCCCCCCCCGCTCTGCCCCCCCCAAAAAAACTTAAAAAGCAATACATGAATGGACATCTATGCTTGAGTTTGGTTAGAAATGTTTGCATATTTGTTCATAACAGCATTATACACTTTGGTAACTAAAATATCCAAGTTATTTAGTAACACAGAATATCAAGCTAGTTCTACGATTATTATTAAAAAAGTGTTCTGGCAATGTAAAAATAAAATAGCCAACCTACAAATCTGAATACAGGACAGAAATGTTAAATTTCTGCATGTTACAACAGAACAATAACTGCCCTATTGTGCCCTTAAAGCAAATTAACATCTTGAAAAACATATGTTCTAAGTAGTTATTCGAAATGAAATGGTTATAATACATTTCATTACTTATTACTTCAAAATCGATTTGACTGAAAAAATGTTTGTTTAAAAAGGGAGATAGAACAAGTCCAAGGAACTATAGATCAATTAGCTTAACAATGTTGGTAGGAAAGATTATGGAATCCTTAGTCAAAGATGCAATAGAAAAACATCTAGAAACTGAAAATATAATAAAAAGTAGTCAGCACGGATTTCAAAAGGGAAAGTACATGCTTGATCAATCTTATTGAATTCTTTGAAGAAGTAACAGAACGGGTAGATAAAGGCAATTCAGTAGACATAATATATTTGGATTTCCAATAGGCCTTCGATAAAGTACTACATAGTAGACTCATGATAAAAGTCATAACATGTGACATCAGGGGACAAGTAACAGAATGGATAGCAAGCAAAGTACAAAACAGAAACAGCGGTTAAAGTTAGTTACTCAGACTAGCAAAAGGTAGGAAGTGATGTTCCACACGGTTCAGTGATGGGATAACTGTTGATCACCATTTACATAAATGATTTGGACTTGGGAATCGGAAGTCCAATTTCAAAACTTGTGTGTGACACCAAATTGAGGCGTGTAGATAATTCAAAGGAGGACTGTGACAAAAGTACAGGAAGACACTAATAAACTTACAGAATGACCATGTAATTAGTAAATGAATTCAATGTAGATATGTGTAAGGTGGTATATGTTGGTAGTAAGAATAAGGAGGCCACATACTCCTTGGAAAGTAAGTGTCTAAAAGGGATAGTGGAACAATAAGTTTGACAGTGATTTAGTTAAATCTGAAACTAGGGTCTTAAATCTAAACAAAGGAAATTACATAGGTATGAGGGGAGAGTTGGCTAAGGTAGATTGGGAAACTACATTCAAAGGTATGATGGTAGACAAGCAATGGCTAGCAGTTAAAGAATTAATACATCATTTACAACAAACATACATTCCTTTAAGGCACAAGCATCCCACAGGAAAAGTGGTCCAACTGTGACTAACAAGAAAAGTTAAAGATAGTATTAGATCAAAGGAGAAGGTTTATAATGTTGCCAAAAAGAGCAGTAACCCTGAGGATTGGGAGCATTTTAGAATTCAGCAAATAGGACCAAGAAATTGATAAAGAAAAGGAAAATAGAATATGAGAGTAAACGAGCGAGAGACATAAAAACAGACTGTAAAAGCTTCAATAGGTATGTAAAAAGGAAAAGATTAGCAAAAGTAAATGTGGGTCACCTACAGGCTGAGACAGGAGAAATTATAATGGGGAATAAGGAAATGGCAAAGAAATTAAACAAATACTTTGTGTCTGTCTTCACGGAAGAAGACACAAAACACCTCCCGGAAATAGTGGAGTACCAAGGGTCTAGCGAGAATGAGGAACTGAAAGAAATTAGTATTAGTAAAAAAATAGTACTGGAGAAATTAATGGGATTAAAAGCCGATAAATCCCCTGGACCTAATAGCCTACATCCTCGGGTTTTGAAAGAGGTAGTTTTAGAGATAGCGTATGTATTGGTTATCATCTTCCAAAATTCCATAGATTCTAGAACGGTTCCCACAGATTGGAAGGTAGCAAATGCAACCTCGTTATTTAAGAAAGGAGAGAGAGAGAAAAACGGGGAACTACAGACCAGTTAGCCTGATATCAGTAGTAGGGAAATGCTAGAATCTATTATTAAGGACATGGTAACAGGACACTGAGAAAATAATAATAGGATTGGGCAGAGTTAACATGGATTTATTAAAGGGAAATCATGTTTGACAAATCTGTTAAGAGTATTTTGAGGTTATAACTAGCAGGATAAGGGGGAATCAGTGGAGGTGGTGTATTTGGATTTTTAGAAGGCATTCGATAAGGTGCGACATAAGAGGTTATTGATCAAATTAGGGCTCATGGGATTGGGGGTTTTAAACTAGCATGGAATGAGGATTGATTAACGGACAGAAAACAGAGAGTAGGAATAAATGGGTCCTTTTCTGGTTGGCAGGCAATAACTCATGGGGTGCCGCAAGGATCAGTGCTTGGCCCCAGCTATTCACAATCTATATCAATGATTTGGATGAGGGGACCAAATGTAATATATCCAAGTTTGCTGATGATACAAAGCTAGGTGGGAATGTAAGTTGTAAGGAGGATGCAAAGAGACTTCAAGGGGATATAGACAGGCTAAGTGAGTAGGTAAGAACATGGCAAATGGAATATGGGTCCAAGTTTCGGGTGAAGTTGCTCCTATTTTTTTGGAGCAACGAGTTTAGTTTGGAGTATCTTAGAAATCACAATTCTCGGCATTTAGTTTGCTCCAGTTCTAGTGAGTTAGTTTAGTTTTGTTTTAGTTCAGTTTTTTTCCCAAAAGGGGGCGTGACCAGCCACTTACGCCTGTTTAGCAAGTTTAGGCACCGAAAAGTTACTCCAAACTAATATAGAATGGAGTAAGTGTTGACTTTTGTACACTTTAGAATTACACGCAGGTAGCCAGAGATAGAGGGGGGGGAAGGGAAGTTAGCGGATTTTCCAAAGCATTAAACACTTCACTTTTAAAAATAAAGAACCATCATCAATAATAAATGATAAATAAATCAATAAATAAAAAAATCATTCAATAAATCAATAAATAAAAAATAAAAAGTTCCTACCTCACCTATCCGTTCGGGAGCACCGGGAGCCTGGCCAGGGTTGGGGGCTGCGTGCTGCAGGCTGGAAATCGGCACTCTGCAGGAGCCCAATCGGCCAGGGCTAGGGGCTGCATGCTTTGGGTCCCTCCCACACAGCCAGCAGCAAACGCATACAGAATCTGGGGGCCAGGAGCCACTGATCTCGTTGAAACATACAACATTCTTACAGGGCTTGACAGGGTAGATGCAGGGAGGATGCTTCTTCTGGCTGAGGATTCTAGAACCAGGGTTTACAGTCTCAGAATAAGGGGACGACCATTTAGGACTGAGATGAGGAGAAACTTCTTTACTCAGAGGGTGGTGAATCTTTGGAATTCTCTACCCGAGAGGGCTGTGGAGGCTCAGTCTTTGAGTATGTTGAAGACAGAGATCGATAGATTTTTGAATATTAAGCGAATCAAGGGATATGAGGATAGTGCAGGAAAGTGGAGTTGAGATAGCAGATCAGCCATGATTTCATTGAATGGCAGAGCAGGCTCGAGGGGCCGAATAGCCTACTCCTGCTCCTAATTCTTATGTTCTTATGTTATGTTATGATCTGGGGGTACAGATACATAGATCACTAAAAGTTGTGACACAACAAGGTCAGAAAAAAGCAAACAGAGCACATGGGTTCATTTCTAGAGGGACAGAATTGAAAAGCAGAGAAGTTATGTTTAACTTGTATACAACCTTGGTTACACACTTGGAGTAGTGTGAACAATAATAAACAGGATATAGAGGCACTGGAGCAGATGCAAAAAAAGATTTACTAGAATGACATCAGAATTAAGAGGCTATAGCTCTTAGGAAAGATTGAACAAGCATGGGTTCCTTTCACTAGAAAAGTGAAAACTGAGGAGTGGCCTGATAAAGATCTTTAAGATTATGAAATGGTTTGGTAGGGTAGACATAGACAAAATGTTTCCACTTACAGGGGAGACCAGTACTCGGGGTCATAAATATCAAATAGTCATTAATAAATCCAACAAGAAATTCTTTATCCAGAGAGTGGTTAGAATGTGGAACTCACTACCACAGGAAGTAATTGTGGCAACTAGCATAGATGTATTTAAAGGGAAGCTAGATAAACACATGAGCAGGAAAGAAATAGAAGGATATGTTGATGGGGTTAGATGAATAAAGATTCTTGGAGGCTTGTGTGTAGCATAAACATCGGCATGGACCTGTTGGGCCGAATGTCCTGTTTCTGTGCTGTAAATACTATGTACTGTGTAACTATGCAATTGTACTTACAAGTTTGATATAAAAAAATCTGCATTCCTTGGCTTCAATTACAGAAACAAATATTAATTGACTCATCAACACATATGTTAATTAAAAACCCTTTTGAAAAAGCAAATTTTTTGCCTTTATAGAAATTTCTGTCACCTTGACATTAAAAGAGTCATGATGACTTATGTATTTAATTTTAAAGCTTCAAATTTTAATCTATCACAATTATTAAAATATCAGCACCGTACCATGTGTTGCAAATTGGTACACCTCATGAGTTAGGTGATACATGGTTCTTTATACACACTTTTATTCTCATAACTTACAAACTGCCACATGGGCTCAAAAGTAAGATTATTTAAATTGCACCAATTTTACTTGCTCAGGAGCAAGACGAAAGTTGAGGACATTTATAGAGTAACCAAACTAATAATTGCTTTTCCACTTATATCTTTATGGGCTTTCTAACTTGTTTGATTGTCATTCAATAAGTTTTAAAACAGTTTTAAATACAACATAATTTCCTTCAGAAAAAGGGACAAAAATAGAAACAATAATTTATTGAGCACAAATGGATCTTTTCTGTATTGAATCTCCCTATTACACAGAAAAACCTTGCTCAATATCCATTGATCAAAATCTCACTCAATAACATAATGGTATTAGATATGCTAACATTGGAGAAATTACTAACTACAATATAAGGAACAGTTCTTTATGAAGCACATCTTGTACTGAAGCTGAGAACAAAGTTAAATGCTCCAACTTAACTTTGATATGCGGTTGTGAACACAGTGGGATAGATCTTGAGTTTGTGCGAAAGTGTAAAACAGGCGATAGTGAATCAGCAGCCCATTTTACAACTTTCCAGATTTTTATTTCCACTAACTTCAATGGAAATAAAAATGAAGAGAGATGTAAAATGAGCTATCATCTCACTATCGCCCATTTTACACGATCGCACAAATTCAAGACCTACCCCACTTTGTGCAATGCATTGAGCAGTGCTTAATACCTGATCAGTTATCAGGTATACAAATTAACCTTTCATCATAATGATGATAAATATCACTCAAGTTAGAAAATAGGCTTTGAACTTCAGAAATGATCAAGCATTGCTTGCTATAATTGGCATTGCATTGAAATAATTACTCTCATATGAAGCACATGTAACAAAATACCTCAAACAAATATGATCCAACATTTTAACATTTAAAAAAAAGTTTACTATGAACCTTTTGTGGACTATCCTTTCACATTGAACCTATTATAAATTATATATAATCAGAAAGCAGATGTCTTTGAAGGGCTTTAATACATTACCTTTAAATATGCCAAATTTAAATTAATCTGAAAGAACACCATATTAAATATATTTATGTGAAAGTATCTATAAAAGATTGTAGATCAACTCAAATCGGGCAATGAAACAAAAACAATAAAAAGTCAGTTATAAAAAAGTCACATTTCCGCTCGTCGATTTGACTTTGCGTCAGGCACTTCTCCTTCTTCTTCTTCTTCGTCTTCTTCATAATTTTCATCCTCTTTCTCCCCTTCCTGGTTGGTATCATCAGCCACGGCTTCTTCTTCCTGCTCATTAGCTTCCCCTTCCTTCTCATCAACCTGCAAAAGCATGAAATCACATACCACTGTGAGAACACATTTGCGTATGATATGATACAACTTGACAGATTGATTGGGGGGAAAATTGCGATCAGAGGCTTCCTTCATACGAATGCCTCCGACCCGAAAAAAATTACAGAAAGTACCTGGTGGTCCCGAAGCAACGTAGGATTCCAGTTGGAGGCCTAGATTCGCTGCGCAGCGCATGGGGCGATGTCGTTCACGTACATACGTACATGCTGGAGTCACGTGGGCCTGGACCACCAATCACTATGCATTGATAAAAATGGGAGCGCTGTTTGTACGGGCTCCCATTACTATCAATGAGAAATCCCCCTAAAACACTGAAACATAGCATAATAAATAAATAAAACACCTCATATTTAAAATTAATTGTAATTAAATATTTTAGAAAAAATATACATTTTTGGGACTTTTTTTTTAACGTGTTAAAAACAAACTTGTCTTAATGGACAGGATTTTTAATATAAAAATGAGTGTTTAAGTTTAATTTTTCTATGTTTTAAAAGTGTTACGCTGGTAAAAGTAAGCTATGCACCTGAAGGACATTCGCTGTGCATGAGTTGGGCAAATAGCCCAATCTGTGCCGCGCGGACGTCCTTGTCTCGGGGATGTGGAGGATCTGTGTGGAGAAATCTTGACAGAGCAGAAAAAACGTTTCTTGGCACATGCGCATTGCATGCCAAGAAGCAGCTTTTGCAAGGCCTTGCCGGGTCTGTGTGCACTTTGTACCAACCCGGCGAGGCCGCAATTTTCGGTCTAAAAATGCAGACACACAAGTGAAAATCTTATCTCTTTTCTCCACAAATAAACATGGCACAGATACTGTTAAACATAAAACCAGCAATATTCCCACCGTTAAAAATTCTGGTTTCCTAATGTGAATGCCTTTCCTTCAAGTCACGAGTGCACAACTTCTATTTGTTTACGAGATATGGTAACATTCAAAGCTTATTTTACCATTTTTGATAATATCTCTCCCAGTTATTCAGGTTCCCTGGATCCTTTTCACGATGATCAACTAATTATTAATCACCTTTCCTTGGTGTCCACCAAACTCGTTCCTCTTTATTGAAAAACATCCTAAGACATCTTCCAGCAAGTGTGGGTGCTATATAAAAATCAGGTTGTTTACCTGTACTTGGCTTGAACAGAACACATATTGATTTTTTTAAAAAATTCTGCAGATCGCCCTTCATCAATAAATCACGGACATATTCATACATTATGCGGCACTGTTTGCCAAATTTCTAACACGCGGCAGCCAATATAATTAGGTTTACCTGAAATGCAATTGGTCTAGTTTAAGATTTTTATTTAAACTCCCCCAATTCTGGGAGTTACCCATGGCCTGGAGATGCTCAATTGAAAAATGCCTAAGGATACAGATGACCGGAAACCAAAACTGACTGGGGTAAATTATTGGACCACTTTGTGCCGTTTTATGGGCATATTGAATGCCAATTTTGGGGACAAATGGCTGCGCCAGGGGTTCGGCTGCTATCATGTTGGCATAGGCATCTGTCTAGGCACCTGTGGCACCCATCTGAAATAGGCCCCTTACATATGTAAATGAGGGACCTGATGCCTGCTTCAGGACCCCTGCACCAAATTATTTGTTTGAGTGGAGGAGGCTCCGGGATTGCTCCACTCAGGATTTTACAGCGGTCACTGAGGCCGCTACCAGAAAGTGTGGAAAAATGCTTACCTGTGGAGTCAGGAGGAGCAGGAGTAGTCCTTTCGGCTCCACAGCACTCTTGAGAGCCGCTGTTGGCCACGATTGGCAAACCTCCCATTGTCCTTCCACTTTTCTCCCAATATACACCTTCATGATACTGCCGGAGAAATTAACGCCCTTACAATGGGCGAGCTGCCTATGGAGGCGTGTATCAAATTAAATCGGCTACATAAATTAAATGTCTTATTCTTACAAATTCCACATAAGCATAAAAAATGACTACCATCTATTTATTGCTGTACTGACAGCTATTATCGGCTGCCATGTTTGCTTATATAATAACAGTAATCTAATTTAAAAGTAATGCATTGATTGTAAAGTGTTTTGGGATATCCTGCAGATGTGATAAGATGCTATATAATTGCACTATCTTTTTTTCCTTCATTGACAGGTGTGGTCTTAGGTGGTTATGAGGTGAATCAGTTGGGCTGTCTTTGGTCCTGGTCAGTCTTGGAGTAAGTATCTGCTCTTTTGCAGATTAAAGCTCCTGGAAGACAGATGGATCTGTGTCCAAACCGTGGCACTTTGATAGCGGTTATGCATTGCTCTTCGCTAGTGGTCAAGTTGGAAGATTGTGCCATTCGGACGATTCCGCAATACCAGCCATACTTGCAGTGAGCGCAGCTGTTGGAGAAAGAGTTACAACAATGTAGCTGCGATTCTCCGACCCGTGCTACTTCCAAGCACAGCTTCCCGCTGGGTGCACAGGATTATGGAGTCAACCTTTATATTCCCCACTAGTCCAGTGGGAGGCTCACATGAAACCTGAGTTTAAGGATAGCTTTAGTTTTGCACTGATCTACTTTATGATAATTAAAGCCAAAATAATCAAGAATATTTGGTTTGTTTAAGATAGCAGCTTCAACATTTTGTGCTTTGTTGCATATTATGGCTCAATGTTGAGACACAGAAAATGGCATGCCATTCTTGCCGAGAAATATCACAAGGTGAATTTTGGGGTTTCTGTAAAGATCAGTAGGGTAGATACAGACGAATGGATCTGCGCTCACTGATTGGAGGTGGGCTTTGAGTAGCTTCAACAAGCTCCTTGACTATATTGGACTTGATGCTGGGAGCTTTCTGGAGAAAGGCAAGGAGTGGAATTTGAATGTCAACTTCTGTTGTTAGTCAGTAGGAAAGAAGATGAAATATCTGAAATATGCCGACCAATGTATCAGTCAGTTGCACGTTGGTTGATTATGCAGACGATGTCTATGCTGGACTGGAAGAAGGCAGAGCAAAAACAGTTGATTGCAAGGGTAACTTTACCTGCCACCAACAGTGTAAACCCTATGGTGCAGATTGATTGCAAGTGTCCTTGCAACAGATGGCGTGGCTTACCAACTGTCTTCCTGTTGGCTCATCGGCCCCGATTTTAACTCCCCCGGCTGGTGGAAAACAATGCCACTCCCACAGGGATGGGGTTCATCACTTCCACTGATCTGCGGAAAAGCAGACTGCCGAAGATGATACTTTGAAAGACCCTATCTATTTGCTCCACCAATCTCTCCAAGGTGGATGGCTGTTTCTGCAAGGTTTGCCCCTCCAAGACGAAGCACAGGTTTGAGCTTAGAGTTTGTATGGCAGCCGTTTGAGCTTTCAACAAAGCTGCAAAGGCTGTGAACATTGACTTCTGTTGTGAGAGCCTGGCTGTAGCATCTCAGGGTAGAGTGGTGTTGCCCTGAGAGATGATACCGCACATCCTGGAAGTAGACTCCGCCATACTTTCAGTTATGATGGTGAAACTCCTTGGCAAGCCCTCCAATACCTGATATAAATGCTTGTGTGAAGCAAACTCTTCCCATAGCTGGGCCCTTGAAGTCAGCATCTCTGTCCTCCTCAGCACAGCTGGGAGAGGACCTCGATTTCTGACAATCTGCCTCCTGGGCTATCGGTGCCACCAGTACCTGCTGCTACTTACTGGTGCTGAGTGTTCCACCACATGCTAAACCCCTCCAACTCATTCACTAACCCAGCCAATCTCGGTGCTGTCACTTGGGAGTAATGCAGTGCACGATGGTGCCTCCTCAGAAGGACTCTCCTCCTCTGAGATGTCTTCTTCTACGGGCTGCGGCCTTTGAGAAGGACCTCGAGGAAAGAGAAAAGAGACAAGCGTTATCATGGCACTGAGAGGATGGGCAGTAACAGATGTGAGGCATCACAATGCAGCTTGATATAGTTAAGCAGCACGATTGTGAGCTTTGCTGAGGTTCATGAAGGGATGAAAGTAATAATCATAGACCCTGTTTAGAGAAGCCCCCGGGCATGAAATCCCCTATTCTGACAACTCTGGAGGGGCCACTAATTTCCAGTGCTTGTGGCTCCAGCACGGAGATGTTGATAATGTTGCCTGGTCCTTCCTCCTGGTCTTACTCTTCTCTCTTGTGTTGTGCACCGTCTTGTCTTACAAAGAGAGAGTGCAAGAATCAGTGAGTGTCTCCTACAAAGGAGAGTGCAGATGTGTGGAGCTTCTTCTCGTTGTGCAGGGACAAAAAGCAAGATGGAATGAGGATGGGGAAGTGTTGAATGGAAAGCATATATGAGAAGTGTGAATTGAGGATGGAACTATGAGACAAATTGGTGATTCTGCAAAGTCTAGCAAGTGAGAAGAGAAGAGAATACGGCTAGTAGCCACTGTGACAGGAGCAAGGATGAGTTGAGTATGTGAACATAAGAACATAAGAAATAGGAGCAGGAGCAGGTCATTTGGCCCCACGAGCCTGCTCCGCCATTCAATAAGACCATGGCTGATTGGATCATGGACTCAGCTCCACTTCCCTGCCGCTCTCCCTAACCCTTTACTCCCTTATCGCTCAAAAATCTGTCTATCACCGCCTTAAATATATTCAATGACCCAGCCTCCACAGCTCTCTGGGGCAGAGAATTCCACAGATTTACAACCCTCTGAGAGAAGAAATTCCTCCTCATCTCAGTTTTAAATGGGCGGCTCCTTATTCTGAGACTATGCTCCCTAGTTTTAGTTTCCCCTATGAGTGGAAATATCCTCTCTGCATCCACCTTGTCAAGCCCCCTCATTATCTTGTATGTTTCAATAAGATCACCTCTCATTCTTCTGAGCTCCAATGAGTATAGGCCCATCCTACTCAACCTATCTTCATAAGTCAACCTCCTCATCTCCGGAATCAACCTAGTGAACCTTCTCTGAACAGCCTCCAATGCAAATATATCCATTCTTAAATACGGAAACCAAAACTGTACGCAGTACTCTAGGTGTGGCCTCACCAGTAGCCTGTACAGTTGTTGCAGGACTTCTCTGCTTTTATACTCCATCCCCTTTGCAATAAAGGCAAACATTCCATTTGCCTTCCTGATTACTTGCTATACCTGCATACTAACTTTTTGTGTTTCATGCACAAGGACCTCCAGATGCCTCTGTACTGCAGCACTTTGCAATTTTTCTCCATTTAAATTAGAATTTGCTTTTTTATTTTTTCTGCCAAAGTGGATAACCTCTTTCCCAAATTATACTCCATCTGCCAAATTTTTGCCCACTCACTTAGCCTTTCTATATCCCTTTGCATATTTCTTGTGTCCTCCTCATAATTTGCTCTCCCATCCATCTTTGTATCGTCAGCAAACTTGGCTACATTACACTCTGTCCCTTCATCCAAGTCATTAATATAGATTGTAAATAGTTGAAGCCCCAGCACCGATCCCTGCGACACCCCACTAGTTAACGGTTGCCAACCGGAAAATGACCCATTTATCCCGACTCTCTGTTCTCTGTTAGTTAGCCAATCCTCTATCCATGCTAATATATTACGCCCAACCCCGTGAACTTTCATCTTGTGCAGTGGCACCTTATCGAATGCCTTCTGGAAATCCAAATACACCACATCCACTGGTTCCCCTTTATCCACCCTGCTCGTTACATCCTCAAAGAACACCAGCAAATTTGTCAAACATGATTTCCCTTTCATAAATCCATGCTGACTGTTTGATTGAATCATGCTTTTCCAAATGTCCTGCTGCTGCTTCCTTAATAATGGACTCCAGCATTTTCCCAATGACAGATGTTAGGCTAACAGGTCTATAGGTCCCGGCTTTCTGTATGCCTCCTCTTTTAAATAGGGGCATTACATTTGCAGTTTTCCAATCCGGTGGGACCTCTCCAGAATCCAGGGAAAGTGCTTGGAATGAGAATCAGAGGTGGTATAGTGTTCCCTTGTGCTGGGTAGTGAAGGATGTGATTGAGGGGAGCGACTTGTTGAGAGAGCTGGGAGTGGAGGAGAGGACTGTTACCAAGTGTTGTTGAGAAAGGTGGCGAAATTGAGAGCTGTACTCACCCTTGCTACTCTTGTGAGGTCATTGAAGCTCTTCCTCCACTGGCCCTGGGGTGATGACCTTGGAGCTGATAATTTCTGCAATGTTTCTCCATGCCTGGGAACCTGCTGTTTTGAGACCCTCCTCTCACTGGAAAGAAAGAAAACTTCCCTCCTTGCCCTGACTTCTTCCAGTAGTCCTCGAACGAGGCTTCAGAAAACCTCATCTGGAAGCAGTTTTTTCCTCCACCACTCCACAGCAAAATTAGGCAAAAGGCAATGCAATCTTGCTTTAAGAAATGCTTTGCTGGTGAGAGTGACTATAGGTTTTCTCTTTTTTTGGAATTGCATGTATGAAACCAGATATAAAACTACCTACTATAGCATAGTTAGCTATATGAATTATCTGGCACAAAGTAAATTACCTTCTAATGCATATTAAGGCAATCAGTAACCAGATAATAAAAGTACTCCATTGGTCCAGAACGCTGCAGAAATTGAAAGTGCTGAACATAGAATCATCTCCGAGCACGACTTCTGCACTTTTTTCTTCAATTGTAATTGGTAATTAGTTACTAGGCTGGTTGAAAGGTAAACTGGATCCAGTGAAATACATTTTAGCAGGTTGTTAACAATTTCAAGTATATGTCTTTTTATGCAGCGAAAAATTTTAATTCATTATTAGCACTTACCAAACTACATACTAACTGAGATCAAACTCAGCGAATCAGATTCTCATGAAGTTAACATCGGACTGAAATAATGCAAGAGTTCTGCACAATCCACCCAGACTGTCCGAGAGACACTAGACGAGCTCTCATGGACAATGGAAAGAAGACAGATAGCAGTAGACTAGTGTTGTCAAGCAGATTGGCTCTGCAGTCAACCTGCTCAATTAACTGTTCCCAATTACTTGCATACAATGATGTATAGAGTGTTCTATCATTGTGCAACTTGAAGAATGTATAGCTTCTTAGCATGTTCTGTGTGTTAAGTCCTCAGAACACTTCCAGTATTCTGTTGCTTGTAGTTGTGTGGTGGATTGGTGGGTTGAGGTATTCTAAGTTCAATGTCTTCTTTTATACATTTCAGATGGTTTTATGACCTCTGCCTTTTGAAAAGTGACGCCACAAAGGATCCTGAAGCAAGGGTTATACTTCAATTTATCGCAGGTATATTATGCCTCTTGAATGTTGGCTGCTGCACATCAGATACCAACATCACCTGGGCATTGTAATGCTTGGGGTAAAATAGCTAGCTGATTCTCCTTCTCTTGATTGGTCAATGGGTTCTTCAGAAGTCAGCCTTGGCTAGGATCTGGATGGCTCACCTGTGAAGTTACGAAGATACAAACTGAGACATTGGGGCTGAAACTGATCAACTTATCGCCGATTGCTGTCAACTGAAGGGTGCAAAATTCGTGGCCCCCCCCCACCACCCCCACCCCACCCCAGTGTTTGGAAAGGAAATTTAATTTGGAACTATCTACCTGAAAGTCTGAAATTCTAAAGTACACATGGAAGAAACTACGAACTTTAATTGAATTTTGGATTTTACAAGACAAATTTTGTCTGCGTGGGCAGGGCTAGAGATCTAAAGGATAGCTATCCTACAAAGAAACGAGTTTGAGTATCGAAGCTATCTGAGGTATTGAAACTAAAGTAAATGGTGTGGAGAATTATGGATACTCGAAAATCCTTCTCCACAGGAGACATTAACATAACAACAATTAACCCAGAGATCGCTAAGCATCAGACTGAATCTGGAAAGCCATTTCAGTATAAGCATAACAAACAAAGGCCCATCCAGTCTGCATGAAAAAACCCAAGCACAAACAGACATTGCAAATACCAAGCTAATACTTCCATCAAGAAACAGATTTAGAAGATCGACACACCTGAGACAAGTTAACATTTTAATGAACCCGCCAAAATATGATAAAGAAATAACAAGCCCGCCAAAAATTAAACAAAGAATCTGGGCTGATTTGGCGCGAAGATTAGAACAGCTTCAACAGTATAACTGGGCCCTGTTTTAACAAAGGGTATGCTATGCAGATTCTACTGCCTCAGAAGACATTGCTAGGGACACTTAGCATCAAGAAGGGAGAGAGACCACCGTAGCAGTTGTAACTAACTTCTCCTGTTGGAAAAGGAAGGAAGAACACCACCATCGCGGCAGCAACAGACCACAGCCAACGTGATATCACCAAAACCACCACGTTCGACCAACTTCGAAAGAAAACTCCACAAGGAAGAAACCGAAGAATCAAACGTTTCCACTCTACAATCTAAGTCCTGACTACCAACAGATGAAAACATGACCTAAAGAGACTTTAAACTTATTTCTAACGAAAGAAAACGGGTACTTACCCCATAAGTCCAAAACGCACCCTATCGCATCAGCGGCCACCACCCAACTGAAGATTGCGCAGTAAGAAGTCTTCTCTAACGTTCGTGGTACGGCAAGCAGAACCTACAGAATCCAGCGAACCCCAAAATCGCGAACTACCGCCAACTGACCATAAAGTATTGGTAAGCATAGTCCCTGTTTGCCCTGGAGTCTAATCTAGTCAGTGTTAGGTATTGGGAGGTGGGAGGTGTATTATTCACTGTAACCCCTTTGAATGTGTGATGTACTGTTCTTCGTTAGAGCAATTATAAGCTTGACATTGCATTTTCTTGTCTTTAATAAAATCAAAGTTCTTTTGCACCAAACCAGTTGCCTCTTGCACTTTATCATGTCCCCCTTAGAACCGAAGGGAGAGGGAGCGATTCGAACCGCTCAGAAGGTCAGAGGTGAACCTGACCCCCGAGACCACCCCTTACACATTGTCGCCGACATTCTTCTGCTCGAACCACCCAGTGCCACTTTCGACGTGGCATGGAGCGGGTGGGAGGGGAGAGCCGCCGGGAAGCGCCTGCCAACGTCAGCGGACGGTCGATGCGCGTAAGGAGACTCCTGCCCACCGAGATGCCATATTCATGCGGGCGGAAGTCGACTGGAGTCGGTGGCAGGACGGCAGTGGACCGCTGTGTGGAGGCTGACTGTCCTCAACGGTAAGTGTCAAGATCCTGTACAAAAGGTAAGTGGAATGTTTTAAAATTATTTCTTTACAGGTACTTACCTGGATGGGGTCCCCTGAAGATCCTCAGATGTTTTTGTTTTGCTGATGATTTTTATTTTTAGGTCTTCGACCCTCCGTGGGCCTGACTCCAGCCGAGAATGAGACCTCTCGCCTGCTGCCGCCCGGATTGGCAGTGGTACATCATTGATTTGCCACCCGCCGACCTTCAAGGGACCTCTGCGATGAAAACCGAAAGTACTGTCCAGCACCTCGGCGGTGGCCATCGGCGGCACTTTGGGTGGCACTTGGGCAGGCGGAGGCCTTTACCAAATTCGACCCCACTATAGCTTAATACGGTGCATCATCCAAAAATGAGTATTTTAATTACTCGTACATTATACTTTAAATTCTATTTATTTTTAACACTTTATGGAAAGCTACAAGAGAATAATGGCCAATACCTATGAAGTGACACTGACATCCATATCAAGTTATCAAACTTGTATAATGTCTGTGATCTGCACAAAGTAAATTGTGGTATATAACTTTTGAAAATGAACTTATGATTTTCCTGAGTCAGGTAATGAATTTACGGTGCTCCCTCAGGGTATGGGATATTAGGGCTATCCTCCTTTGTCTTATTTTTTTAGGTGCCACAGTTCCACCCTATTGTCTTCTTTGTCAGCCTTGGTTATGAACCACCTTCATTGTGTGTCTGCGAAGGAGTGGCGAGAGACTGTAGAGGGACGTGATCGGGGCCCAGGAGAGGCGTGAGTTCGGGGCCAAGCGCCCAGAGGCAGCATGGGCCAGCCCATACTGCGATATGTGTGCGCACTAGGTCCGTGCAGCAAAGCAGGTCGACAGTCGTCTTGGATAACCCTTGCCACTGGACCAAGACCTAGCTCTGTTAAGCCCGTGTGGCGGCTGGTGTGCAACGGCCACCCCACGTTAATAAAATCCACACACAGGCATCTTCCACCCTTCAGGATGTAGTTCAGGACCTGGAATATTAGATCCTTCATTGAAACACCTGTGAACTCATCCTTTTTTGGCATGGAAGCAAGTCATTCTCGCTTTGAGGGACTGCCTATGATGATGCATCCTTTTTATATTCAGCATTAATAGCTTTTGTTGTTTTAGCCCATGTACTTTTATGTATCTTTCCAGGAGATCACAACATCTTGTGAATTTGGAGGGAAAGGCAGAGTAAGAGAGAGAGAAGCAATGAGAGAGGGAAGAATAACAGAAGCAGGGAGGTGGTACTGACATTTCCTGTCTTCATTGGAGAAAATAGCACTTTATACTTTTTTGGGTTCACATTTCCCAAAACAGGAATTTTAGCCCCAGGGAGAGAGAAAAATATAAGAAAAGAGATTAACACAGAGTAAAAGGTTACAGAGATTGACCCATCCACATCTTTAAAAGAGTGATGATTGTAGCAAGTGAATCTTGTTTGAATACAATTGGGAACCCCTTTATTATATATGTTATCTTATGTCTGAAACTAAATGAATTGAAAAGCAGCAGCAGATTGCACCACTTTAACTATAAATTATTGAATGATCTAGCATTGCATGCCCAGACATCCTAGAATAACATGCTTGCCCTCCACTGTTTGACTACCACTAAGGTAGAGGAGCGGGTAGTGAGCAGTTCTTATAGGGGTACCCAAATCTCAAGATGGCCCTGATACCAGTCTTTAGAAACATCTCAGTAGTGAAAAGTGACTGATATGCTAATCAATGTTAGTGTGTGCACCAGGAATGGAACCTAGGCACAAGGAAGGGAAATCACTCGAACCCTTCCTCTTATCAGCTTTAAAGTAACATTGAAAAGCTGAATCAAAAGGTGCCGATAAGAGTAAGAAATTATCTCGAGTTAGTGCTTTATGAAGATAGACTAAAATATTCTTTTCAGTGAAATGAATGCAGAATGAGGTTAGATCAATATAAAAAATTGAGGGCAGCAAATAAAAGTATTTGAAATTGAAAAGCTGACCTGCAGTAAGAAAAGAAGCTATTGCTTAATAGCTCACAAGGAGCTTCTCGCATAAATTCTTAGATATTGCCACATGATTGAATGTTAGGTCGACACAGCTTTTCAGGGAGAATTGAGCAGAGTTTAGTGTCAGCATAAAATCTTCAATGTAAAACAAGATTTTTTAGAAAGGCATCATCATGGCATCTCTCCCGATTTTCATTTCCATTACAGTCAATGGAACTGAAAATCGGGAGCGATGTATAACTTGCAGCAGAATTCAAGCGGATAATAACAGATGGGCGTTGGTGATTACACAGTGTAAAATTAATTTTATGATTTTGTCTTTTCTTGATTTTAAAGTATCTTAGCCTAGATTTTCTGTGGGGTGCAGTTCACATGCGAATGATTTGAAATAGATGTTACACTGACCCACAGTTGGGTGTACTTTTTGCACTCAATTTTCTGTGGTTAGCTGATTTTCATAATTATGTATCGGTCGAGAGGCAGAAAAGTAACTCTTGTCTCACTTTTTCCTCCTGTCAAGTGATGCTGCCCAACTGTGAATGTTTATGCTAAAACAATTGTGACAGCTGTGACAGAATGGCATAATATGGCAGCAGTAGCAAAATACAACCAAACGGCAAAATATCAGATCCATAAATAAAACATAACAGCTGACTCGGATAGTGTTTTGCAAAGCTGTACTGTAATCTCAGAATTCAAACTACTCCAGCTTCACTTTCTTGTCATTCAGGTCATCATCAGAACCTCTCAACCATGTTACAGCCTGTACAATCCTGGCCAGCTACAGTTCACCAACAAAAACATTATTATATATGTAAATTATGAGGATAGGCCCCATTATGCATCTCTCCCTATTTTCATTTCCATTACAGTCAACTGGCAGCTGAATCGATATTGCCCATTTTACACTATCATACAAAGTCAAAATTACTCCGTGTCTGAGCTCAAACATGAACAATAACTACTTGGCAAGCTGATGGAATCATGTGTCATCATAAGATAGGAAAGGAGCAAATTGGAAGAAAAACAAAATTAGATTCAGAGAAGCAGAATTTTAGAACATCTAAATTCAAAGGTTCAATTTAGTGCATGGCATAACATAGTGGAGCCAGAGAAAATCATAATGAGGGCAGAAGTTTCATGAAACTGAGAAAAGCAGCAAATATTTTGGGTGCACTGTATGTAGAGTTTATAACTAATATCAGTTGACAATTTAATTTGCAAAAAGTGATAATATAAAATAATTAACGATTGAGTTATCAAAATCAACAATTCTCTGTGGTTCTTTTTCTCCAATAAATATCAGCACCAAGGATGCAGCTAAAAATGCTGACAACAAAAGATAAGAATTTTAAAAGAAAAGTTGAACAGAACTTTCAGGAAGACAAAGTCAAACCTAGAAAGCTAATACATTTAGGGAATGAATGAGGAATGAGGAATGTAGAGAGTAAGAAGAGGCTGAAATGTAAAAGTGTGAGATATATATGTTCAGATATATGAAAAAATAGGGGTTAGATGGAAAGTTGAAAGAAGGCAGCTTGTGAATGTTAAACAGAAATCAATTTAAGATGGAGGTGACTGAATTAGAACCATGTGAAAAGACAGGAAGACCAGCATGAGAAGTAGAAGTACAACAAAAATATTTTTAAAGCACTTTTACACTAGAGGAATACAACAAATGGCAGATATGCAGTTCATGATCCATCTAATACAGTACACAGAGCAATCAAGACAATATTCACAAAACTGATGGCATTGTCCATGATGTGCTGTTGGATTACAACTGCCTGTTCCAGTAAATGTGGGTGCAGTTCCATGCAATTACGGTCTAGATCTCAGTAGCACTGAATAGATTAGCTACTGATCTCAAATTAAAAATTAGGATACAAGCCCATGGAAGCATAAAAATCCAGAAAAGTGTATGAATGTCTTCATCTGATACATATTTTGCATTCCTGGATGAATAACTATGAGGGGGCCAAATCCCTTGGCCATTCCACCTAACTCCTGCCAATACACCAACCTTCAGTGGGAATTGCTGCTTGTAAGAGGCAGAGCCTCTGGCCACCCCTTACAAGGCTTATTATACAGAGGAGTCGGACCTGGGGACTTCCTATGCTGGGTGTTCCTGCTTCTTTAGCCCATAAGGGCCCCGGAGAATATTGGTGGTTGATATGTCCAGTGAGATGAGATGCATGAGCTTCCTAAAGGGTGACCTCCAAAATGGGAAGAATTTTTTTTTAAATTCTGGATCCGCATCCAATCAGGAAATGCATGAGATCTTGAGAGATGGGAGCTTGTCCCCCATTGGCGTCAGGCAGCAGAGTTTTCGGCAGTGTGAGGAAAGCGGACACCCAAGATGCATCCCTGGTGAAGTAGGTGCTTACCAGCCCCATCCAAATGAAGTAAGCTCCCACTGATCCCGAATTCAGGGTCAGCACTGATAGGCACATTCCTGACATGACTGTCAGGATCATGGCCTATGCATTTCAAGTGACAGGTAAGTGAAAGACAGTAAAAGACTGAGAGCCAAAATGAGAAGTTAATTTAAGTAAAGCAAATAAAGTGGCAAAATGAGGCTTGTGAATTGGTACTTAGTGTCAGAAAAGCTACAGTAATACAGGATTTACCTGATCTATGAGGGGCATTTTAAGTGCCGTGTATTGTTTTTCAGTGGTAAGGATTATAGAAATAAGTGCTGTTCAAATAATGAAAGTATGTTAGGGTTGAGGAAGGGAAGCAAATATACAGTGCGATTACATGTAAAGACAAACAGAACCATTTCATATTTCTAGGAAGGTTTCCTATATGAAGAACAGAAATTTGCAACTGCTATTCTGCTAATTCCTTTTGCCTGTTCTGAGATGATACATAAGAACATAAGAAATAGGAACAGGAGTAGGCTATACGGCCCCTCGAGCCTGCTCCGCCATTCAATAAGATCATGGCTGATCTGATCATGGTCTCAGCTCCATTTTCCCGCCCGCTCCCCGTTGCTGTTGGGGGAGTGCAGCGAAGGTTCACCAGACTGATACCCGGGATGGCAGGACTGACATATGAGGAGAGACTGGATCGACTGGGCTTATATTCGCTGGCGTTTGGAAGGATGAGAGGGGATCTCATGGAGACATGTAAAATTCTGATGGGATTGGACAGGTTAGATGCAGGAAGAATGTTCCCGATGTTGGGGGGGTCTGGAACTGGGGGTCACAGTCTAGGGATGGAGGGGTAGGCCATTTGGGACCGAGGTGAGGAGAAACTTCTTCACTCAGAGAGTTGTTAACCTGTGGAATTCTCTACTGCAGAGAGTTGTTGATGCCAGTTCATTGGATATATTCAAAAGGGAGTTAGATGTGGCCCTTACGGCTAAAGGGATCAAGGGATATGGAGAGAAAGCAGGAACGGGGTACTGAAAGAATGATCAGCCATGATCATATTGAATGGCGGTGCAGGCTCGAAGGGCCGAATGGCCTACTCCTACACCTATTTTCTATGTTTCTATAACCCCTGATCCCCTTATCGTTTAAGAAACTGTCTATTTCTGTCTTAAATTTATTCAATGTCCCAGCTTCCACAGCTCTCTGAGGCAGCGAATTCCACAGATTCACAACCCTCAGAAAGAAGAAATTTCTCCTCATCTCTGTTTTAAATAGGCGGCCTCTTAATCTAAGATCATGCCCTCTAGTTCTAGTCTCCCCCATCAGTGGAAACATCCTCTCTGCATCCACCTTGTCAAGCCCCCTCATAATCTTATACGTTTCGATAAGATCACCTCTCATTCTTCTGAATTCCAATGAGTAGAGGCCCAACCGACTCTGGATATGGATAGCATCAATACCACGTCACCGCTATCTATTTTTTTTAAGTGGACATCTGATATTGTAACAAAAACACAGACACTGCTTAATGTAAATTCCTATGAGGATTTATAACAACAAAGATGGTAACTACATCAAAATCTTAACTGGTTTTTGATGGTAAGAAATCTAAGAAAATATGGAAAAATAAAGACCTTATTTCCCCATCAAGCCCATGGACTCAAACTTTCTAATGAATATCCTGAGGGGAAGTTCTACATAAATAATACTCCCTCATTTCCAACGGTACTTGTGCAAAATTCCAAAATATTCATCCATTCTTACCTCTTCGTGATTGAACCATGGTCCATTTCCTCCACAAACATCCCCACTCCCTCCCCCATGCTCCTAAACCATTTCATTTATTTCTCTGCTTTTTCATGTCTCTTCTTAGATTGTGTGGCTGCTGGTGTGTGGGGTGTGGAGAAGGGCATGATGCTCAGTTGCACCATGACGATATGAAACATTCTCAATGGACCATCTGGCTGCCATTTTTGATTTGCTTTGTATATATCCATTTCTTCACAATTTAAACCTACTCTTCTGCCTTCTGTAAGCAGCATTCCCCAACTCCTGCACACAGCAATACAGGAACAATTATGTTCTTAGAAGTATGATGTCCTGTGTCGATAATGTTCAATCCAGTTCCCAATAACACTATCTGCCAGATCCTATCTCTATAGCCCGAAGGATGAAACAAACTCGTGTTCAAGCAAAACTCCGATTATATAATCAAAAGATCCCCCCAAAACTTTGCGTTACAATATCTCACAAGGTCATGGGCCTAGAAATGTAGCGGCGGTGGCGGTGCTGCGCTCCCCAATGTTGAGGGCAGCACAGCCGGGAACAGAGACCATTGTTGTGGGCTCTGTATTGAAAGGAGGTCCCTTGTCGCCGACAGAAGCTGCAATCTGCGACAATCAGCCCCAAGCACTCTAGCAGAGTGGCGGGGGGGGGGGGGCGATAAAGGGGCGCTACCGGCTCTTGCCGTAGAGGTTTGCGGTGGCAATAACCACGAACACCATGGTCTCCTGTGACCGGTGGTCTTGACGTCATCATGCTGTGCACCGCCCCGGACCCTAACTTCAGTTCCGCCCCCTGCAGGATCGCTGGATGACAACACCTCAGCTGCTGGAGGCGTTGTTAGGGAGGCTGGCCACTTGGGGAGCGGTATTTAAAAGTGATGATGGTTGCGTCAAATAAAACATTTTCTTGATTCCTTACGTCCATTTTTCAGCATTTTCTTCGGCCGTGATTGATCAGCCTGGCACTCTGCTAGAGTGCATGGAGCTGATCGTCGCGGATCGCAGCTTCTGTCAGCGACAAGGGACCTCCTTTCAATACAGAACCCACAACAATGTTCTCTATTCCCGGCAGCGCTGCCCTCAAATTGGGGAGTGCAGCACCGCTAATGCTCCTCTTGCCGGCTTTAGCGCTCCAAGAGAAGTGGTAGTGCTTGATTTAGCACTCCATTTCCTTCCTGGAGCGCTAAACCGGAAGTTCGTGTCAGAGTTGCTCGTGTAGCACCCAGCGACGCTTTTGCGCTACCCCAAAAGTTATCATTCCAAACTGGGCGCCCTGTAACTCCTCCCCCATAATCTTATCAAGGCACCATACCAACAGAGTACTTCACCAGAATGTATTACTTTACAATCGACTGAGCTGTAATCGTGCTGCGCAATATTTATATGACATTTCTTTGTCCACTATTTTAATCAGGAACTAAAGCCAATTATTTTAAAATACTGCAGGTGCTGGAAATCTGAAATAAAAACAGAAAATGCTGCAAACACTCAGCAGGTCCAGCAGCATCTGTGGAGCAAGGAAGTTAGGGTTAATGCTTCAGGTTGATGGCTTTTAGTCAGAGCTGGAGGATGATACAAATGTACCATGTAACATCTGTAACTTCACCTATATTCTTCGATCCACAGGTGCTGCCTGACCTATTTATTTTAAATTGATTAATGCCTTCGCTAAACAGGTGAATTTTGTATAAATTTGTTGGTATGTTCATTACTAATATTCATGACTAATATTTTGAAAAAAGCAACTTCTTAACACAATGAAGGTGCTGACTATATTTCAATGTATAAGTAAAGTTATATTACAGTGCCCTCCCACCAGCTAACTAGCATGCATTTCCTTACCTCTTCCTCTCCCTCATCCTGGTACTGTTCATCTAGATTATCCTCCTGTTGATCAGGATTTCCGTCAATCTGTAAACATCAATATATAGAGATTATATCCAAACATTCAAGAAAACAAACAAACCAGCTACATAGGACAAAGTTAAAATGTTGCAATCTAATACAATGAAATCCTAGGTTCAGACAGTTCATACAAACTTCAGCTTTGAACTTTATATTTCAGATATCTTGTAACTTTCTATTAACCCCAGTTATCCATTTTTCTCTGTAAAATTTACCTTGCTTAGTAGAAGCTTAGAATTTAACCAGTGTTATATTTGTCCAAGCTGAAGCAGAATGAATTATGTTCACTGAAACTAACTTCAATTGAACATGCATAAAGCTCCTCACATCTACAGGCGTGATCTCACAGAAATAAAATAGTTTTAGTGGCTCAGTGTTTTGAAACACCATCACACTGCGCCAGAGGAATAGGATGTGAATTCACACAATGACTAAACACGTGCGAGAGGCTCATTCCAGTCTTGCCACTGAGGGGGTGACTCGAGAAAAAGTGCCACTTTGAAAGGGGGGAGGGGTAAAGAGATGGAAATCAGAGCACAAGTCTTTCTGGGTTGCCCTCACGAACTTCTTAATCGTTGGTTTAAGAACAGCACTAGCAGATGTGTGTGAATAGGTTGTAGTTCTATTCTCTCAACTAGGGAATGAGACATGACACAGAGAAACCTAAGAAGGAGGCAGAGGACTTAGAAAGAGTATTATTATTGATGAACAGATATAATTTTTATATATACTTCTGTAAAAATTAAAACGCACCGCTACCTTTCCCAAATTTTATAACCCATTATTTTTAAAGTTTTCTGAGGACTAAGGACACCTTTGGAATCACAGACTGAGTAGAATAAAGTATCCTAATAATCATTAACTTTAATCCACCATCCTTCTTTTTTGAACATTCCAAACAGATGAGACAGCAGCACACTGAGAAATGGCTTACAGGGAGGATGCACTATTTGGAGACTTCCTAAAAATTGCAAAAGTAGAATTTTTAGTATATAAAGATTATGAATAATTTCCTGGGCTGTATGTCTTCTTAGTTACTGTGCAATATTATTGGAAGCAAGAGAATTGCTAAGGCACTGAGACATTTCACCTCACCTAATATGGGGAAATATAAGGACATTTCCAGCTCCAATAGGGAGGCCAACCATAGGCAAGTAATACTTCATTATTGTACAAGATATAAACAAGTGTACAAGTAAAACTTAATCTTAGAAACCCTTTCAACAAATGCTTTTCTTGCATGTGCAATACTCAATTACTATAAACACGTTTTTTTTTGTGTTGAGATTATAAAGGCAAGTAGGATTTCCCCCACAATATCTAGATTATAAAAACTGTTGAACAAGATAGCAAGGACAATAAAACCATCAGAATTATCAACTTCTTCCATACAAATTACTCCTGAACACAGAGGATTGCCTCAGGGTATAAAAATTACAGTGAGGCTGACATGATAACTGGTGTTCAAAGAATATTTATTAAAAGAATATAAAAATCAAAAATTGCAACTTATAATTAAAAAGCAACTCAGGACTTTTCTTCCTTCCATTAATGTAAAATGAAGAGTCACCCACACGTAAATCCAGTTAGCAGTAACCACATGCTTACTTGTTGCACCTTATCCTAGTGTTTGTGCTTAATATACAATTTTAGGGAGGAGATAATGCTCAAGGAATCTCCTGCCCTCATGTCATGCTAACACAACCTCCAGCAGGAATAATATAGATAGGTGTTTTTTTTAGGTTTTATCTCCATTAAAAAAACATTTTTTATTATGGGTAAAATGCTTGTGATGTTTGATGAAGCAGTGTTAAGTATTCCTCAATTCCAGTTCATTTAGAACAGCAGTTAGAATATCAGTCTCTAGTTAGGCATCATCAAAATTGGTCATGTTCACAAAAGTATCCTTTTAGCTTTTCTCCCTTCTCAAAAATAAAGTTAAAAATAATTTTCCTGTAAAAATAATACAAATGCTGACAAATAAGCCAATTGTTGACTCATGCTTATATCTATGAAGAAAGAATTGGCATTTCCATAGCTCCTTTCACATCCTCAGGACATCCCAAAGCGCTTTACAATCAATGAAGTACTTTTTAAATGTAGTCACTGTAAGCAAACAAAAGCAGCCAATTTATACACCGTAAAATCCCACAAATGGCAATGAGGTAATGGACCAGTTAATCTGTTTTTGGTGGTGTTGGTTGAGGGGTAGTCATTGGCCAGAACACCAGGTGAACACCCTGCTTTTCTTTAAATAATGCAAAGGACTCTTTTGCATCTACCTGTTAATGTCTCATGAAAAGAGTCATTGGTTTTACTCGGATTCTTACTTTCAGAACTGCACATACCAATCAATCAGATTTGCTGAGTTCTGTGCCAAATTGCTTGTTATAGATGTGCAGATTGGATGCATGCCCATTTTGTAAAAGAAGGAAATATTCTTACAGATGCTTTAGTGACAAGCCAGTACTTGTGGACAAACATTACCATTATGATATGGGGCGGGGGCGCGGGAGGGAAAGAGATTTAAAAAAAATAGATCAGGCCACTTTGCGAGGCTTATTGCTTAACAAATTACTGTTAATAATTTTTAAAGCAGCAGAAATTGACTGGTCCTGTATTATTAACATATTAAAAAATTAACAAAACTTAATAGCCTAAATTATATTATTTTTTGATTTTCCTCTTTATTTTTCTTATTGTTGTTTTCTCTTTTGTTTTGATCGCAGCTTCTTTAATCTTTGGGGCTTCATTTCCCCCTTTCACCAGTTTTTGCCTGTGTTTTCTTACTGTCTACGTACTGTTGTGCTTTTTCTCTCTCATGTGTTTATGCTTGTTCTATTGCTTCCTTTTCCTTAATCATTTCACTTCTCCAATTAGGTTTTTGAAAAACAACTTTGATTTGTTTAATAATATTTATCTTTAATTTTTTTTCTTGCCATTACTCCTTTTATCCTCTTATTTTACCTACAATACATTGTTCATCAGGAAGAGTGAGTTCTCTTAGGCCTATCTGTGATGCATTCACAAGGCTTCCTCCTTGATCCTAGCACAGGCTAACATAATGGGATGCAATCTAGCAATGCCTGTGACAAACAAGTTAATAGGTAAATATTTAAGGTCAGAGATGACAACATAGTGGCACCCTAACTTTAAAGTCATACCTCATTTTTTATGTAATGTAGTTTATTATCCTTACCACTAGTTGGTCCTCTATCTCATGTTTGTCATGCAGTTGACTGTCCATTTTTTGTTGTGGATTATTTTTATCCTGCGGACTTTCCTCTTGATCCTGCTCAGCCTCCTCAAACTCATCCTCACCCTGATTATTAGGATCATCAGTTGGAATTAGGTCCTCCCCCATTGGCTTCTGCACCAACACAGATATCAATCTTCATATTGCTTTTTGTACCTTCTCTTAAGTTATATTATGTTCAATACATCAGAATCAAATGAACAGAGTTACCAAAAGTAAAGAGTGTCAAGTTTTGCTCTTATCCACACTCACACAAAACACTGCAGTTTCCTCCATATCAAAGGAAAAATAGTAGGTGAGCAAGACTTTGAAGGAAGTGGAATTGATGTATCACAATGTATTCCTCCTCCATTTTTCTATGGGAATGATTGTGTATGTGACCTGCACATGACCATTTTGATCCAATTGGATCTTCTCTTGCCCACCTCTTGCAGAATTTATTTTCACTTATATTGATCCCTTTTTGGTTTGCTTTCAGAACTCTTTCCGCCACAAAGCAGTACAAATTTCAGACTGCACACTAAAACTTAGAAACTACAGAAAGTGGAAACATTCAAAATAATCTCACTTCCTAAAACAGATGATGCAAATTAATACTGTTGATCATTTCTGAGAATTCATACATAGTTCAATTCAAAAATCTATTTTATTTTGCCTTTTCATGTTATGACTTTCACAGGTTTTTGTACTTATTTATCTTCATCTTGTTCTCTCCAGCTAGTGTTGGAGTGGTGCATCACAAGCCTCTATTTTAACAGCATTGTTCCATCAACATATTGAAAAGAAACAAGCAATTTTAGATGTGGCTATATTGTACCCCACATACAGCTTTTATTTTCTGGGGATCCAAGGGTCTGCCCCCATTTTGCACACTCTATTTGGTTCATTTTCAAGTATATTGGAACAGACATATATGTGTAAAATGTTTAACGTGTATACTATCTCATATGAGAGAGGAAGCTCACAGCTTGACTTGGTAATAGTAATTAAGCGAATAGCCTAAGACAGTACCTCAAGTGAGAGGAGTCACAACATGATTAAGTGCAACATGATTTTGGATTCAACACTGCTTCGGTCCAAGAGCAAGATATACAACTTTAAAATTATTGATTGAAGGAAATGATTTAGTAACAGCTTAATAGAGGACAACTGGCTCAGCGCTCATTTTTTCATTATGCCTCTGTGAAGTGCCTTGGGATGTTTTATTCTATATTAAAGGTGCTATATAAATGCAAGATGTTGTTTTTGTGCTTTTGGATCCAGAATCAGATGTACTTTTGTTCTCTTTGGAGGGGAAGGAGATGGCCCATTCAGATTCCTAACTTGAAATCTGCTTGAAATGACAAAGGCTGTTCTAGTGACATCTCCATTTATCCATCACCATATCATAATTATTCTGCACCTCAGGTATAAGTAACGCTTTGAAATTTGGGTCAATCAAAATTAAGAGCGGATCAATGAGCTCATTAAGCATGCTATCGGTGAAAAATCTTAAATGAGAAACATGTCTTTTAAGACAGGCTGATACAGTCAAGCTGGTGATGTACCTAAATAATTAACCAAAATAGCAAGTTTGAGCAATAGGTGGGGTAAGTCAACCTATGTGCCACATCCATTTATAATTATCCATTTAATAGTGGGTTGGGGATTTCTGATCAGACTGAAATAATAATTGTGAATGGGAAAAAAAAATCATGAAAGTATGGAATATATGAATGAAGTTTAAGCATAGTAATGCAATGGTAATAGAAAATATATATGAATTATACAGAGGGGATATATTTCTGTTGGTATTCTCTCACTTATCTGCCATAATTTTGGTGGAAGAAGAGCAGAAATCCCAGAAAAACAGTGCAGATAATGGGAATCAGGTATCAGATAATGGGAATGAGGATTAAACATAAAAGCAGAGATTTTATGATATGGGTGCAATTCCGAACCCAATGTTTAGAAGTGGACTACTGACGAACTCAAAAGAGTGTTGCTTGCACTAAACCTTTTGACGTCAGCTTGCTGCCACAGCTTCAGGTGCAGACTGGGACGTATACAGGGAGCACAATAGGTGGGTGACATTCCACTTCAGACTTGAATCCAATGGAAAGGAAAATCAGGCAGGGTACATAACAAGCGGTTAATCTGCTGTCAGCTGTTTTATGTCCCCCTTTGAAGTGATGGCAGCAGAAAGTTGTGTTTATGTACAATTTAAAGGGATGAGGACAATTAAAGTGAAGTGGCAGAATCAGGGATTTAAGAAAATCCGAATGCCTTAAGATAGGCTCAAACATCCCACAAATAATTACCAGCCTTTTCCAAGGCTGAAGACAGACAGGAACTAAGATGTGCCAGATAAAAATAAAGAGAAATGTAACCCAAAGGGTAGGCATGAGTCTACGGACAAATGACTGTTCAACCCAGCACTTGACCCTCTGTCTGATGACTCCTGAAGTAGAGTAATGCTGCACAATATGGGTGACACTCTCTACTGATCCATGGGGATAATGTCATAGAGTGGTATTGCAGCGTACCTATAAGGAGGTTTAGCCAAGTGGTGGCTGCCGCATGGACTACATCAGCCATATTTAGTTTCCCACCGTTGGCACCATAAGGTGCAACAATGCCTGTTGATATGGTTTGTGGTATCTTGGTGGGTGCAGCCAATTAGAGTATGCTGACTATTGCCACAGGCATACTTTCTTTCACTAAAAGCAAGGCATACTAAATGAAAGTGTTACATCGAGTTGCATTGAGTGTACAGCACAGAAACAGGCCATTCGTTCCACCTGGTATATACTGCCATTTATGCTCCACACAAACATCCTCCCACCCGACTTCATCTAACCCTATCAGCATATCATTCTGTAGCTTTCTCCCTCATGTGCTTATCTAGCTTCCCCTTAAATGCATCCTAAAAGGTATTCCATGGCTTTTACTCTGATTCTCGTAGTTTCTGCAGATCTTCTGCTGAAGTTACAGTGGAGGAGCAGGAACTTCACCCCCAATCAGTTTAGATGTTGTGGAGGAACATATAGCTTGTTCTATAGATTAATCTAAAGTCAACATAAAGCTCAGGCTTCACTGTCTCAAGCAAAGAAACCGAAACATTGATTTTAAAGTTTATTGTTACTATGTTACTAACTTGTGTACGGATAGTACAGAGGAATGCTAAAGTACAAGTAGTTCAACAAAATTAAAAACATTAGCTTCATTCATTGTGACACTGCTGCAATTAATTGCTTTTAATGATGTATTAATTAAAGTGTTTTTGGTACTTTGTTCTTTTTTAAAAGATATTACTACATAGCAGGAAGTCTGCATATTTTTAAAGCTGTAAAATATTTCCATAAATGCTCAGGAACAAGCCACACATCAACCTATCTTTCTTCCTGGAAGATATATGGGAGTGACTTATACAGAGATTGAGGAATTTCACTGCACATGTAGGGCAATACAACCACAAAGCCTTCAGAGCAACATTGTCTCAAGATTTTCTATTAAATTCAGTGATTCTAGATGTCTTTTAAAAACAATATAATATAGAAGTGCATGGGAAGGATGGTGAGGAGAAAGACTGTGTATAACTGTTTATCTAAATTCCCTGGATTCTGGGGAGATCCCTGCAGTTTGGAAAACTGCAAATGTAACACCCCAATTTAAAAAAGGAGGCAGACAAAAATCAGTAAACGATAGACCAGTTAGCATATCGTTGTGGTTGGGAAAATGTTGGAGTCTATTATTAAAGAAGCATTAGCAGGATATTTGGAAAAGCAAAATTTGGTCAGGCAGAGTCAGCATAGATTTATGAAGGGGGAGTCATGTTTGACAAATTTGCTGGAGTTCTTTGAGGATGTAACGAACAGGGTGGATAGAGGGGAACCAGTGGATGTGGTGTATTTGGACTTCCAGAAGGCATTTGACAAGGTGCCACATAAAAGGTTATTGCACAAGATATAAGTTCACAGGGTTGGGGGTAATATATTAGCATGGATAGAGGATTGGCTAACTAACAGAGAACAGAGAGTCGGGATAAATGGTTTATTCTCTGGTTGGGATGCTGCAGGGATCAGTGCTGGGACCCCAACTATTTACAATCTATATTAATGACTTGGAAGAAGGGACTGAGTGTAACGTAGCCAAGTTTGCTGATGATACAAAGATGGGAGGAAAAGCAATGTGTGAGGAGGACACAAAAAATCTGCAAAAGGCCAAAGACAGGCTAAGTGAGTGGGCAAAAATTTGGCAGATGGGAGTATAATGTCAGAAAGTGTAAGGTCATGCACTTTGGCAGAAAAAAATCAAAGAGCAAGTTATTATTTAAATGGAGAAAGATTACAAAGTGCCGCATTACAGCGGGACCTGGAGGTACTTGTGCATGAAACATAAAAGGATAGTATGCAGGCACAGCCAGTGATCAGGAAGGCCAATGGAAATCTTGGCCTTTATTGCAAAGGGGATGGAGTATAAAAGCAGGGAAGTCTTGCTACAGCTATATAAGGTATTGGTGAGGCCACACCTGGAATACTGTGTGCAGTTTTGGCTTTCACATATATGAAAGGATATACTTGCTTTGAAGGCAGTTCAGGGAAGGTTCGCTAGGTTGATTCCAGAGATGAGGGGGTTGATTTATGAGGAAAGGTTGAGTAGGTTGGGCCACTACTCATTGGAATTCAGAAGAATGAGAGGTGATCTTATTGAAATGTATAAAATTATGAGGGGGCTTGACAAGGTGGATGGAGAGAGGATGTTTCCACTGATGGGGGAGACTAGAACTTGAGGGCATGATCTTAGAGTAAGACGCCGCCCATTTAAAACAGAGATGAGGAGAAATTTCTTCTCTCAGATGGTTGTAAATCTGTAGAATTCGCTGCCTCAGAGAGCTATGGAAGCTGGGACATTGAATAAATTTAAGACAGAAATAGACAGTTTCTTAAATGATAAGGGGATAAGGGGTTATGGGGAGTGGGCGGGGAAGTGGAGCTGAGTCCATGATCAGATCAGCCATGATCTTATTGAATAGCAGAGCAGGCTCAAGGGGCCGTATAGCCTACTCCTGTTCCTATTTCTTATGTTCTCATGAGTTAGTGAAAGATATTAACAGACACAGTAAGCGAGCATGAAAGACAAACTGATTAAATCTACTATCTTGTCCAATTAGCTTTATTTTCATTTATGACGGAACCAGCAGTGTTAAGCATGAAGTAGGAATTGTTGCTGTAGGAAGAGTAGTGGATTAAGTACCACATCAGAGAACAAAAAGATAACATACTAATAATTGTGCTTTTGCTCCATGGGAAATGCTGTGCTACAGCGAGGAGTTTTAAAAAACAGATAATAACACAGTACTGAAATGTTAATATTTTTAATGAAGCAAACATTAGAAATGGGACAAATGTTAATCAGGTTAAATAGTTCATTCAGAGACCTAGCCACAATTTAACGTTGCTAAAATTGAAGCAATCTTGTTTGACTCCTGCCAGTATTACAACATCGTTGCCTCTGACTTCATCCCTCTCCCCAGCTGTTCCCTGGGGAACAGATGGTGCACAACCTCATAATTCAGTTCAACCCTGAGCTAAGCTTGAAACCCCATAGCCGATCCATCACGAAGAGTATTTACTTCTGTCTCCACAACATTAACTTTCTTCTGCCCTAACCTTACCACCACAGAAACTCACACTTCTGTTATCTTCAACCTCGGTTTAAATACATAAGAACATAAGAAATAGGAGCAGGAGTAGGCCATTCGGCTCCTCGAGCCATTTAATAAGATCATGGCTGATCTTTTACCTCAACTCCATTTTCCTGCCCTATCCCCGTAACCCTTAATTCTCTTAATATCCAAAAATCTATTGTTCTCAACGTCTGAGCCTACACAGCCCTCTGAGGTAGAGAATTCCAAAGATTCACCACCCTCTGAGTGAAGAAATTCCTCTTCTTTTCAGTCCTAAATTGCCGATCACCTTATTCTGAGACTGTAACCCGTGGTTCTAGACTCCCCAACCAGAGGAAACGTCCTCCCTGCATCTACCATGTCTAGCCCTGTAAGAAATGCATTTTGTTATTAAGCTATCTCTTTTGTGTATTTTATTCTAAAGATTTCTTTCCTCCGTTGCCCACAGCAAATTCAGTTGTTTCAGAGACTGTATGGGAGCACATACATCTGGGTGCGGTGCACTGAGGAAATCTTCTTCTTCTTAGGCTGTCCCTTGAATCGAGGATGACTTGCTTCCACACCAAAAAGGGACAAGTTCAATGAGTTCACAGGTGTTTCACTGAAGGACCAGATAATCCAGGACCCGAACTATGTATTGAAGGGTGGAAGATGCCTGTGCGTGGATTTTTTTAACATGTGGTGACCGTTGCACACTGGTCACCACACGGGCTTGACAGAGCTAGGTCTTGGTCCAGTGGCAAGGATTAACCAAGACAACTGGAGACCAGCTCTGCTGCACGGACCTAGTGCGCACACATATCGCAGTGTGGGCTGGCCCGTGCTGCCCCTGAGGTGCAGCTGAGGAAATATGGGTGCAGAGGATCACATATACATAACTTGGCCTGCCAGATTTTCCTCTGGCCCTCAAGCTCAAGCAATCCTTTGCACAATGGGAGGAACATCTGCCTTTAGTGATTTGCCACGGAGTGAATTTCAGTTTCTAATTCCTGCAAATTATTAGAAACTTTACAAGAATTGAAACTCATTCTTATTCTAGTGTTATGGGTCTAGGCCTTTCCTATTCGTGAATTTGGTTGAGTTGCAAGCACTCTTACTTCTGAATCAGATGGCTGTAAAACTTGAAATCCATGCCAAGGGTGTGAGCTCATAATCTAAAATGATTTCTTTCGGATGAGACATCAATCCGAGGCCCCCTCTGCTCTCTCAGGCGGATGTAAAGGATCCCATGGCACTATTTCGAAGAAGAGCAAGAGAGTTCTCCCCGGTATCCTGGGACTAATAATTATTCCTCAACCGACATTGCTACAATACAGATTATCCGGTCATTATCACAGTGCTGTTTGTGGGAGCTTGCTGTGCACAAATTGCCTGCTGCGTTTCCTACATTACAACAGTGACTATACTTCAAAAGTACTTAATTGGCTGTGAAGCACTTTGGAATGTCTTAGAATCTGGGGGTCTTTTCTCTAGAAAAGAGAAAACTGGGTGGCCTGATAGAGGACTTTGAGATTATGAAAGAGTTTGATAGAGTAGACAGGGGACTTTGCTGTATGCAAATTGGCTGCCACATTTCCTATATTATAGAAAAATACTTCAAATTGACTTATTTGGCTGTGAAGTGCCTTTGGGACATCCTGATGTTATGAAAGGCACTGTAGAAATGTATGTTTTTCTTCCTTTCTCTCTCCTGTTAGAGGTGCTGTCACTTGGATGAGATATTTAAACCAAAGATCAGTCTGTCTGGTTCTGGTGGTTCAGGTGAAGGCACTATTTGAATAAAATATAGGGAGCTGTCCTGGGTATCAATTTTTCCTCAATACTATGGGGAAAAAAAACAGATTACCTGATTACTCATTCCACCTGCTATTCGTGAGATATTAGTGATCCCTGCACAGACTAGTTGGGCTGAATGGCCTGTTTCTGTGCTGTATATTCTTTGTAAAATAGTTGCCTGTTTTGCCTACAGAACATCTACTGCACCTCAAAGCAATTCATTTTTTGTGAAGTGCTTTGCGATGTAATAAGGTGCTTTATAAATGCAAGAATTGTTTCATTATACTAATTTATTTCTAGTTATATCCTAGTAATGAGGAAGTCCATTTAATTCAAAGTGTCAGTCAAGGGGAAAGTCCATTTCTGATTCAGGTCCAAGACCTTGCCAGCCTTGTCCCCTTCATTCCAAATATTGGTGCCTTGGCCCAACACACTGGAATCTCCTCAGTAAATTCCTCCGTCTAGTTACCTCTCTCCCCATCTTCATGCACACAATCATATTCCCTAATTCTTCTACGACATGACATCCATTTCTCTACTGCAAATGCCCTGGAATTATATCAAAGGCACTGTAAAAATACCAGCTGCTATTGCGAAGATGTACACACGGGATTTTAAGCAGTAGTCAAAGGGATACATTCCTACTCCATGTAGAAACTAGAATAGAAAATCAAATTGATTGTATGTCCTTTTTTATTCAAATAACAGTAAATTTCTGTATTTTTATAACAATTTAAAGAATGATACAGGTATACCAGTAGTAGATTAATATTACAGTAAATCCATCTCTTTTTTTGCATGAAAGCCCTTGCCAGTGGCAGAATCTGCCCTCCGCCATTGCTCATTGATTAGATATTTTTAAAGGACTCACAAATTCTGTGCAGCAGGAATTCAACCATCAGATTGGCTGGTGGTTTAACCTGTTATTGAGCATACTGATTCAAACTTCTTGAAATTGATCGTTATAAATCACATTGTAGTAATCTTCACCTGCTGGTTGATAGACTCGCGTTCTGCATGATGATCCTCATTTACTATTTCTGGGTCCTGATCTTCTGCTTCCTCATGTGGGTTGTTCTCATCATCAGCTAGCATGCAAAATGATGGAAAACCTCGTTACTCAATTCAGTCAGTTTCCACTGTTAATAATCCAAACTATTCTCAACATCTTTGCAGTCAAACCATGTTTAATAAACCAAATTTGGAAAAACTATTTTAGCTACAATATTTATGTGGCTGGTCCAGTTAAGTTTCTGGTCAATGGTGACCCCCAGGATGTTGATGATGGGGGATACAATAATGGTAATACTATTGAATGTCATGGGGCGGTGGTTAGACTCTCGTTTGTTGCAGATAGTCATTGCCTGGCACTTGTGTGGCGCGAATGTTACTTGCCACTTATCAGCCCACACCTGGATGTTTCCCAGGGCTTGTTGCATGTGGGCATGGACTGCTTCAATATCTGAGGAACTGAACACTGCAATCATCAGCGAACATCCCCACTTCTGACCTTATGGTGGAGGGAAGGTTGATGAAGTTGATGAGGCCTAGGACACTGCCTTGAGGAACTACTGCAGTAACGTCCTGGGGCTGAGATGATTGGTCGCCAACAACTATGACCATCTTCCTTTGTGCGAGGTATGCCTCTAGCCAGTGGAGAGTTTTCCCTCTGATCCGCATTGACTTCAATTTTGCTAGAGGTCATTGATGCCACACTCGGTCAAATGCTGCCTTGATGTCAAGTGCAGTCACTCTCCCATCATCTCTGGAATTCAGCTCTTTTGTCCATGTTTGGACCAAGGCTGTAATGAAGTTTGGAGCCGAGTGGTCCTGGCGGAACCCAAACTGAGTGCCAGCCAACACAGATTTGGAGGAACGCCTCCATTTCAATCTCAGGAAGCTCTGTCACTCGACTTTGGCCTGCAAGTTTATACGGTGCTCTTTTTGGTCTTTGGACTAATTAAGCCAGCCTTCCCCAGTTCCTAGCTTGGTCCCCTTCCTGCCAAGTCGTCCAAAGCGCGAGTTCGATTCCCCCACTCCCAGACTAGCTTTGCCACTGACCAGATGAATATACAATGTATATTATTTACAATTTTTGTCTGCTGTTATAATAAAGGCACCAAACCAATAATTTTAAATGACTTAATAACTGCACTAAAATAATGGACAAAGGAACAGCATACAAATGAATTAAACCTTTGTCCACTGGTACCATCAACAGTAATTTGTTTTAATAGAAATAGTAACATTTTAGAGCAGCCCACAAAAAAGTTAAAGTAAAATTATAGATTGAAGGTCTATGGTTGCATTTTCTGTTTGAATGTTTCAACCAGAGTGTACCTCCACTAAAATAAACTTATGTACAGTTTTGCTTGGAGGCTGAGATTACCCAAATTCTGAAGTAATTGCCTATCAATCATCTCTGACCAAAATTCAAGGGATTAATTATTAATCCTTTGCAAAAGTAGTGAAACAGTTATATTTTAAAAAATGTATTAGTTCACAGGATGTGGGCGTCGCCAGCAAAGCCAGCTTTTATTGCCCATCGCCAATTGCCCTCGAGAAAGAGGTGGCGAGTCATCTTAAATGGCTTTCTAGATCATTTCAGAGGGCAGTTACGAATCAACCACATTGCTGTGGGTCTGGAGTCACATGTAGGCCAGACTGGGTAAGGACAGCAGATTTCCTTCCCCAAAGGACATTAGTGAACCAGATGGGTTTTTACGACAATCATGGTCACCATTACTGATGCAAAATTTTTAATTCCAGATTATTTAATTAACTAAATTTAAATTCCGCAGCTGTTGTGGAAGGATCTGAACCACTATGCTACCGTACCCGTAAATGAGTAATAGCAGTCCTTCAATTCCCTTTTTTGAATAATTGAAAATGCACTAGCAGGTGCAGTTTAATCCAAGGAACTTCCAATGATTAGTAGGACATGGTGTTCTTAGCTAAACCGCCAAGGAAAAGACAAGACAGAATTGCTCTGACATGTCGCCAAACAGATAACTCAAAATGGCACAGGTGAAAGATGGGAGGGAGCCTTCTGTCCTCTTTGTTGGGAGATGGGTAAAGAGAAAAGCAGAGTAGGAGAGAAAGTCACCCAACACACACAGCCACAAATATATATATATTTTCGTTGATCCAAAGACTGTTAGTGACTAGCTCTGGTATGCAGTTTAATTAACACCTCACTTTTGGATAGCCAAGCCTAGTATAGTGCACTGGATTCTCCACTAGACAACTGGGTATCAAGATTGATGCACAGCAACCATAAGAACACCAATTGCTTTCCAAAAGAAAAAAACTTTGTCATTTTGGGGCTGAAATTTAGTAACGCCCTGTTTGGGGGCAGTAACCAAGGCGCTGCCGGACCTCCTGCATCCAGTGCGGAAGTATCGCCCCAGTCTCTAAATTGGGGTTACCGCCCCCGAGAGGAAATAGAGAGCAATGTCAGGTGGAACCAGGTTGGTAAGCACACAAATTTTCTAGCGCTATGCGGAGCGCTGTGTAGCGCTGGCGCCAGCACAGGACTCTCTTCTTCCGTTAAAGGGGAGGGGACGCTGCAAGCTCTGCAGTGGGGTGAGGGACCACCACTATCCCATCGAGGGGCGGGATGCCGTGGCCACAGCCCGGCATAGAAGCAGAGTGTCAGATTGCACCATTGCGGCATGAACCTTGCAAAATCGTAAACAAAAGGCCGGACCGGTAATCCAGCAAATAAAAAAAAAATGGCGGCACACACCTCCCCTTTACTTTTTGCCCTGCGAGCGGAGTGGGGCCTGGTTCATGACCCATGAGGCTAGCACAAACATCACCTGCGCTACCCAATTTCTGCTCCGGGGCGAAAACGCAGCAGCCAAGGGCACTGCCAGCAAGAGCGGGGTGTTGCCGGTTTGCACCTCTGCTAACTCCTGCCCAATTTCGTGGGAGACAGTAGAGGCCCTGCACCCTGGGTGAAAAATTGTTTGCGCCCTGTTAGCTCCCCGAGGTACAATCGATGCAAATTTCTACCCCTTTGTTTTGAAATTTCACATTCATTGCTATGGCTCCTGCAAAATTGTCGATGCCATGACTCAATGAGTGGAAATCATGTGGTAGAATTGAATTAAGGGTCCAGAGTATTCATTTTTGCTTTAGCATTATTTAAGTGTTTGCACCTTTGAGACATTCTTCACCAATTTAAATTCACAAAACATGCTGCGAATTAAATCTCTCACAATAGTTTTCTGTTAAAGACAACAGGAGTTTTGTGAAAAGTATTTCAATTCTTGCCAGCTATGCTAGTTCAAGACTGTATTGTGCACAACTGTGAAACAGCTTAATTCATCCTATCCTATCCTTAGATCCAACCTTACCCTCTTCCTCCTCTTCACGCACGTCTTGCTCATTATCGCCTTCAGCACCATCATCGTTGGTATCAAAGTCCGACTGTCGCCTGTGAGATCAAACATCCAGTGTCAGCAAAATGTACATACACAGTACAGTATTATTTCTATGTAGAAACGTAAATGCATGACCAGAAGATGTCCTGCAGAACACAGTGGAATTAAGATAGTAATTGCAAAGGAATAAAATGTTAATTGCAGGAAGATTTCACATTATGAGTTAATTTGTACAAATACTGCAATCTGTAGAATCTTTAGAACATGTTATACTTTTGCATCATTGATTAAGTATTCCTAAATTAAAATAATCTATCAGAAATATTTGTCACACATGGTGGATAGCACTTTTTTGAATTTATGCTACTTAGGTCTGTAAAGCTTGCTATCAATTTAAATTCACTAAAACTGAGTTATCTCTCTTGTGACCCTTTCAAGTCATCAGAGAAGAAATCTTTATTCCATTTACCTGTGTTGGACTTTAGTTCACTGTCAATAAAACCAAAACCATCCTTTTCAGTTCCCACCTATGGACCTATAGCTTTAGCTGCAGCTCCATCAGCCTCCCCAGCTGCCAGCTCAGGTTTACCAGGTGCTTTGTGTTATGTATGAAAAAAGAGTCTGACTGGATACTGTGAACTCAAAGTAAAGTGTGACCTTAGTCTTTTATTGCAGGTCCCCAGAGTGCATCTCCAACCTGTGAGGCCTCCTTAAGTACCTGTGCTCTCAAGGGATTATGGGATCCCTTGGGACTCCAGGGGATGAGCCCTCTGGTGGCTGTACAAAGTATATACGTTTACATATATAACAGCACTCCCCCCCCCCCCCCCAAAGTCAACAGTGTAACTATTTACAAGGTGAAATGATCTGGGGCCCTTCTTTCCCTGGTTGATCGTTTCGGTGCAGATGCTGGTATCGGTGAACCGTCAGTTGGACCCTCGCTGGACTGCTGTGCAGCCCGCCTTGCTGGACTGCCTGGTGTGGTGAGTCCTGCTGGGCTGCTGCGGATAATGAGTTCTGTTTCATGGCCAACCGCAGTGTTGGTTGCCACTGGTGTGTGTGTTGGGGGGTCAAAAAAGGTAGGATCCAAAGTGGGTTGCTCAGGATAGTCCGTGAATCTGAGTTTGATTTGGTCCAAGTGTTTCCGGTGAATGAGTCCATTTGAAAGTTTGACCCGAAACACCCTGCTCCCCTCTTTGGCCACTACAGTGCCAGGAAGCCACTTGGGACCTTGTCCATAATTCAATATAAATACAAGATAATTGATTTCAATTTCGCGTGACACATTTGCGTTATCATGATATGTACTTTGTTGAAGTTGCCTGCTCTCTACCTGTTCATGTAGATCAGGGTGAACTAACGAGAGCCTTGTCTTAAGTGCCCTTTTCATGAGCAGTTCAGCAGGTGGAATCCCAGTGAGTGAGTGGGGTCTCGTGTGGTAACTAAGCAGGACTCGGGAAAGACGAGTCTGCAGTGAGCCTTCAGTTACCCTCGTCAAGCCCTGCTTGATGGTTTGCACTGCTCTTTCTGCCTGACCATTGAATGCTGGTTTGAACGGGGCAAATGTGACATGTTTGATCCCGTTGCGGGTCATGAATTCTTTGAACTCGGCACTGGTAAAACATGGCCCGTTGTCATTCACAAGAACATCGGGTAGTCCGTGCGTGGCAAACATTTCAGTGATGGCAGCGGACATGCTTGCCGACATTATCTCACATTCAATCCATTTGGAGTACGCATCTACAAACACAAGGAACATTTTACCCAAGAATGGGCCTGCATAGTCGACATGGACACTAGACCACGGTTTGGAGGGTCAAGAGCATAAACTTAGTGGCGCCTCCCTGGGAGCATTACTTAACTGCGAGCATGTGTAACATCTGTGAACGCAGGACTCTAAGTCCGCATTGATATCGGTACACCACACGTGGGATCTGGCTATCGCTTTCATCATTACAATGCCTGGGTGGGTACTGTGGAGGTCACTGATGAAGGTGTCTCTGCCCTTCTTGGGATCTACTACTCGATTGCCCCACAAAAGGCAGTCTGCCTGTATAGACGTTTCATCTTTGCGCCGCTGAAATGGCTTTATCTCTTCCTGCATTTCCACTGGGACACTGGACCAGCTCCTGTGAAGCGCACAGTTTTTAACTAGGGACAGTAAGGGGTCCTGGCTCATCCAGGTTCTAATCTGTCGGGCTGTTAAGGGTGATTGCTCACTCTCAAATATTTCCATAATCATGACTAAATCGGCGGGCTGCGCCATTTCCACCCCCGTGGTGGGCAATGGTAGCCGACTGAGAGCATCGGCACAATTTTCTGTGCCTGACCTGTGGTGGATGGCGTAGTTGTATGCGGACAACGTGACCGCCCATCTCTGGATGC
Source organism: Pristiophorus japonicus (assembly GCF_044704955.1). Taxonomy (NCBI): domain Eukaryota; kingdom Metazoa; phylum Chordata; class Chondrichthyes; family Pristiophoridae; genus Pristiophorus; species Pristiophorus japonicus. The sequence goes on along the minus strand of NC_091982.1, from coordinate 200,569,896 downwards.
GGGCTGATGCATTAGTATTTATCCCCTTACTCTCGGAAAACAGGGATATGAGTGACTTATGGTCAGTTTCCAATTCAAATTTTAGCCCAAACAGATATTGATACATTTTCTTTACCCCTTGGACACACACTAACGCTTCTTGTTCAATCATGCTGTAGGCTCTCTCAGCCTTGGACAGACTCCTGGATGCATAAGCAACCGGTTGCAATTTCCCAAAATCATTAGCTTGTTGCAATACACACCCGACGTCACACGATGCATCACATGCTAGTACCAAACATGGATACAACACAAGCAATTTGTTTGAGCATAAGAATTTTCTAGTTTTTACAAAGGCATTTTCTTGGCTTTTGCCCCATACCCATTTGGCTCCTTTGCGCAGTAAGGCGTGCAGTGGTTCTAAAAGTGTGCTGAGACCCGGTAAGAAGTTACCAAAATAGTTCAGGAGTCCTAGAAACGACCGCAGCTCCTTCACATTCTGTGGCCTCGGTGCATTCTTGATTGCCTCCGTCTTCGAATCGGTGGGCCTGATGCCGTCCGCCGCGATTCTTCTCCCCAGGAACTCCACTTCAGGCGCCAGGAAACCGCACTTCGAGGGTTTTAACCTGAGCTCCATGCGGTTGAGTCGACTAAGAACCTCCTCCAGGTTCTGCAGATGCTCACTTGTGTCCCGAGTTGTAACCAAGATGTCGTCCTGGAAGACCACCGTGCGCGGGACCGACTTCAGTAAGCTTTCCATGTTTCTTTGGAATATCGCCGCTGCTGATCAAATTCCGAATGGGCATCTGTTATAAATGAAGAGACCTTTGTGCGTGTTGATGCAGGTGAGGGTAGGCCGAGGTCAAGTCCAGCTTTGAACGTCTTTCCCCCCGCCAGCGTAGCAAAAAGGTCGTCGGCCTTTGATAGTGGGTATTGGGCCTGCAGGAAGAAACGATTAATAGTTACTTTGTAATCGCCACAGATTCTGACGGTGCCGTCTCCCTTGAGGATAGGAGCAATTGGACTGGCCCACTTGTGAATTCGATCGGCGAAATGATGCCTTCTCTTTGCAGCCGGTCTAGCTCGATCTCTACCTTTTTTCTCATCGTGTACGGTACTGCTCTCGCCTTGTGATGGATGGGTCGCGCCCCTGGAATTGGGTGGATCTGCACTTTTGCTGCTTGGAACTTTCAGATGCCTGGTTTGAACAGCGAGGGGAACTTGTTTAAGACCTGGGCACACGAAGTGTCGTCAGCGGACGAGAGCGCTCGGACGTCATCCCAGTTCCAGCGTTTCTTTCCCAGCCAGCTCCTGCCGAGCAGCGTGGGACCATCGTCCGGTACCACCCAGAGTGGTAGCTTGTGCACCGCTCCATCGCAGGAGACTTTTACAGTAGCACTGCCGATTACGGGAATCAGTTCCTTTGTATAAGTTCTCAGTTTTGTGCGAATTGGAGTCAAGACTGGCCTTGGGGCCTTGTTGCACCACAATTCCTCGAAAGTCTTTTTGCCCATAATGGACTGGCTCGCGCATGTGTCCAGCTCCATTGACACCGGAAGTCCATTTAGTTCATCCTTCAGCATTATCGGGGGACACTTTGTGGTAAATGTGTGCACCCCACATACCTCTGCCTCCTCGGTCTGAGGCTCTGGTTCGTCGTGATCCGCTGTGGATCTATCCTCCTCTGCAACATGGTGGTTTGCAAGATTAACAGGATTTGCAGCTCGCCTCCACATATGTTGGAGGTGTCCCATTGTTCCACAGCCCTTGCAAACATATCCTTTGAAGCAGCATGAATGGAAACGATGATCAACCCCGCAGCGCCAACAAGTTGTTAATGGCCTTGCATTCATCACTCTTGATGGTGGACTGTGAGACATCTGTGGACGTGCAGCTGCAGGCATGTGGTCCCTGTCCTGTATGTTGTGATTTGAAAACAACATCACTTTGTTCACAGTACTTGTAGCAGCACTCGTGTGCTGAGAGATTTGTTTAGTATTGTCACTGGTGGCAATGAATGCCTGGGCTATCGCTATGGCTTTACTCAAGGTTGGGGTCTCTACAGTCAAAAGTTTGCGAAGTATCATTTCATGGCCAATGCCAAGTACGAAAAAGTCTCTGATCATGTGCTCCAAATGTCCATCAAATTCGCAATGTCCTGCAAGGCGTCTTAGCTCGGTGACATAACTTGCCACTTCGTGGTCTTCAGAACTTTTGTAGGCGTAGAGCCGATACCTCGCCATCAGAACGCTTTCCTTCGGGTTCAAGTGCTCCTGGACTAGTGTGCACAAATCATCGTACGATCTCTCTGTGGGTTTCACTGGAGCAAGCAGATTTTTCATGAGGCCATACGTTGGTGCCCCGCAGACGGTGAGGAGAATTGCCCTTCGTTTGGCAGTGTTCGCTTCTCCTTCCAGCTCGTTGGCCACGAAGTATTGGTCGAGTCGCTCCACAAAGGTTTCCCAATCATCTCCCTCCGAGAATTTCTCCAGGATGCCCACTGTTCTCTGCATCATTGGGTTTGTTATCTGTATCTCGTCGCCAGTTGTTATGAATGAAGAAAGAATCTGACTGGATACTGTGAGCTCAAAGTAAAGTGTGACCTTAGTCTTTTATTGCAGGTCTCCAGAGTGCCTCTCCAGCCTGTGGGGCCTCCTTAAGTACCTCTGCTCCCAAGGGATTATGGGATCCCTTGGGACTCCAGAAGATGAGCCCTCTGGTGGCTGTGCAAAGTATATACAAGTTTACATATATAACAGTTTGCATCTTTGCTTTTCTGCTTGACCCTGAGCTGACCTTTATACCTCACAGTTCAACCAGTTGCCAAGAATTTTCACTTCTGTATCATTCACAGTTTCTGCTCCAATCTCTCCATCTCTGTTACCAAACCCTAATTCACACCTACATCGCCTCAAGGATTGACTTCTTGAACATTCTTGCTGGCTTTCCTTCCCCATCCTTCAAAAACTTCAGTTACCCCAGGAATCTGCAGCCCGTGTCCTCTCTTGCACAAAGTTTCACACATCTATCACCCTCATTCTTGACCAGCTCCACACGTTTCCTGTACACTAGCAGAGTAACTTCAAGGTCATTGCCTCTTTTTCAAATCACTTCACTCTCTTGCAACTATCTATCTGAACAATCTTCTCCAGCCGTATTTGCAAGCTCATATTCTCTACTTCTCAGGCTCCGTGTCAGTATTCATTTCCTCCTGTTCCGCCGTTAATTGTCAATTGTTCAGTCACAGCACCCCTGCTTTTTGGCACTCTCTTTATTTCCTCACTATCTTCCTTCAAAGGCCTCAACAAAATCTCAGTTTGACCATGCCACATCATTCAATTGTTTTCATCTCCTGATTGGCATCCTCCTCTCCTTCCTTGGCAAGTGATTGGAAATAATGATGTGAGGGGCCCAAGCGTCAGTTTGGCCCAGTTGATAGTATTCTCATCTCTCAATCATAAGGTTGTGGAATCAACTCCAACTTCAAGGGCTCAATTTTCCCCATGCCGTTTTTTGGCGGATTGCCAGAGTTATGCCCATTTTTTGGCCCCAACTGCTCCAAACAAAAGTGGCAAGTTTCCCCGTTCTATTTTTTTAAATTGGCGCCGCGCAGCCTGTCCTGTAGCCTCGGGGGGTGGAGCCAAATGTCTGCGCCGAAAAAATGATGCCCCCCTTCTGCACATGCGCGAAAAAAAAGAACGTTTTTGATGTGATTCCTATGGGCGCGCATGCACAGTACAGCTCCCGGTCTGCAATCGGCCATTTTTAAAGAGCCAGTTGTGTGTGCGAACTTTAATTCTCTTTGGAAAAATCGGAGCTGCAATACAAGATGTAACGCCGCGCAAGGACCAAGAATTTATTACAGGATGAAGTGGAGGCACTAGTTACTGTGATTGAGAACAGATGGCACGAGCTGGACACCAGCAGAGGTCACATAAAAGTTCCACCAAAAGAAATGAAGAAACGCTGGAACCAACTTGCAGAAGATTATTGGGCAATGGTGACCACCCTGAGGTCTGGAAGCCAGTGCAAAAAGAAATGGCAGGACCTGGTCAAGTAGATAGTGTAAGTAATATTTTCATTTATTCAATGGAATTGCAATTGTAAATGTGAGCAGCTTTATATGTCCCACCCAGCAGAAAGACACCCTCGCTTAAAAAGTTATATTTTCACCTTTGCAGAAGAAGTTGGCACACAACAAATGAGAAAGAACTCGAACAGAACGAGGCCCGACAAATCTGCAGCCACTGACACCCTTGGAAGAGAGGGTCGATGCTTTGATGGGTCCTGCCTGGAGAAAATCAACCACTACTGTACAAGCTGGGCCCACACTCGAGGGAGAGGGTAAGTCCTGCAAATTCCACAGTCTGACTTTGCTAAATGTTAAGTACTGCGCGGGCTAGCCAACCTTCGGTTCATGGGGATGTCCCCCTCAGCTACACTTCGGTTGATGCAATGTACTATCATTCATTGTGGTCCTTCAAATCAGCCTGTTGCCTGTGCTGTGTGAGCCTACACATGCCACCCTGCCCCCTCCTCTGCTGCTAACCATTTGTCTGTTCTGTTATATTTTGTAGAAATTGAGGCCAACCCTGACGAGGCAGAAGCTGATGCAGAAGATGGTTCAGACACGGACGAGCCTGAAGGGGAGAACATCGTCCAATCCGACTTTCCAGACCAAGAGCATGGGGGTGAGGGTGAGGGGGAGGTGATGGATGAAGCCCACACTGTTGTACTCGCTCTGGAGGTGCAGGTGTCACCCATTAATGTGCCAGCTCCTTCCCTGAGTGGAATGAGTGTTGGTGGGACATTCCATGGTTTCCCACCGTCCGAGGCTGCGGGTCCGAGTGTGATGCAGCGAGCCAGGGTGAAGAGGGGAAGGAGAGCTCGACAGCGCGCTCCTGACATGCAGGATCTAACATATGTGATTCAGATGATGGCAATAAGTGCAGAGAGCATTGCCCTTACCCGATCACTCCTGGGCACCATCAGTGAGGTGGGTGATGAGGTATTGGGACTGTCGGGAGAAGTAACAACACTCTCACGAGAAATGGGAACACTGTGCGGGAACATGAGAGAGGGAATGTCTCAGTCAGCTGAAACAATGTTGGTGCACATCAGGGAGGGAATGTCGCAGGAAGTTGACACACTGTTGCTCAACATGAGGAACGACATGTCACAGGTAGCTGAGACACTGTCGGCGAACACGAGGGAGGGAATGTTGCAGGTAGTTCACACACTGTCAGGGCACACGAGGGAGGAAATGTCGGAGTTAGCTGGTGCAATAAGAGAACACTCCCAGACCCTGCGCCCATTGACAGAATCAACTGCCACTCCCGTTCCAATCCCCAAACCAGCCTCTGAAGAGGCCCAAATCGAGCTCTCCACATTACCGCCTGCCCACCCACCGCTCCCGCCCCCCACCCAACCATCAAGAAGTGCGCATTACCCGAGATGTTCGAAAGAATAAGCTTTATCTCAACCCGAGAAACACTGAGCCACCGCCTGCGGGCAGGGATGGAGTCACCAAGACCAAGCGCAGCGGGTGGTCTTAGAATAAAGTGGAGGAGAGATGAGTGCAGCCTCTCTTTGTTGTTGTTGTTATTATTGTTGTTACTGTTGTAACTGTTCTCAAATTAAAAGTTTCTTGTAAGTTATGTAAATTTACAAGTTTAAAAATTTGTAAGTGATCTTAGTGTTTGTAAGTGATCTTAAAGTTTGTAATTGATCTTAACTGAAAACTTTAAAGTTTGATACAAGAATATTTTTTATTGAAGTTAAGGTAAGTACAAACAAATGTTTGTTAAACTTGAATAAAATATATTTTAAATTATAACTGAATCATTTCCATTATTTGTTCGATTATTAACACAACTTTTTGAAGTAACCGAGAATCATTTCCATCATTTGTTTCATTAACACAACATTACGGAACAGGTCCAAACAGTAAACATGGTCCATGTGTAATAGTTGCCGCTGAGCCTTCAGGCAGCGAAGCGTTCACGGATGAGCTGCTGCGCAAGGCTCGAGCAATCATTAAAAGGGCACAACGGCCCACCTTCCTCTGCCGCCGTGCTCCAGGTTCAGGTAGGTGCATGGCTTTATCGTCCTTCTGCTTGTCATCTGCATCTGCCTCGTCGTTATCAGCCACTCTCACCTCAGGTGGGTCTTCTACTACCAGCTGCTGCTGCCTCATGGTGGCTAACTTATGCAGCATGCAGCACACAAAAGTGAACTGACTAACAATCTCAGGGGAGTACAACAAGTAGCCTCCGGAATGGTCCAGGCATCAGAAACGCTGTTTCAAGATGCCAATGGTCCTCTCTATAGTGCTGCGCGTCGCAATGTGCGACATGTTGTATTCCCAGTCAGCTTCCGTCCGGGATACGTGAGCCAGGTGGCGAGGCCGTACCCTTTGTCTCCCATTAGCCAGCTCTGCCCTTCTGGCTGCTGTTGAATCATGGCAGATATAACGCTCTCGCATAGGATGAATGGATCATGGCTGCTCCCAGGTTATCTTGCATCAACTGACATGATGCGATGCATGTTGTCACACACGAGCTTCACATTAACGGAGTGGAAGCCTTTTCTGTTCCTGTACATCTCGGAATCCTCCAAAGGTGCTTGCAAGGTGATGTGTGTACAATGCAGCCCTGTAACTTTGGGAAGCCAGCAATCCTGGAGAAGCCCAAACCTCCTTTATGCATTGCCTGGGCGGTCATGGAGAACTTTATGTAGTCATTCCTCTGGACATATAGTACAGCAGTCATCTGCCGAATGAAGATATGTGTTGCATGTTGAGAAATGGAGCACACATCCACAGTTGTGGCCTGGAACGATCCAGATGCATAGAATAAAAGTGCAGCTGTAACCTTCACTTCAACTGACAAAGCAGTCCTCCTGACGCTTCTAGTTTGCAGGTCTGCTTTTACTAACTCACAGATCTCAATTACAACTTCTTTGCAGAAACGCAGCCTTCTTACACAGTTTGCATCACTCAGGTGCAGGTATGAACGCCTGTCTCGATATACCCGACGTGGGTAAGGCCTCCTACCCATCACCCTAAGTGCTCTGAGGTTCCTCATGCGATGACGTTGAATCAATTATCTCCTTCACAGCACCATCATGCAGAAGGCTTGCACAAGGTATGGTATTGTCAGTATTGCCCCCATGATTGTACCTTTGCAAGAAACTCAAAACAGCAGGACAAGGTTCTTTGTTCTCTCTCCCCAAGGTCGACGTCCTAGTATCGACCACATCCAGGTCTGAGCAGGCGCAATGATCAGGAAACTCTGCCCTCCCGCCCCCCCGTCCCTTCTCCCGGGTTTCATTTGAAGCATAGTGTAAGGCTTCTCATGCTTTCCGTTCGCCTTCCACACATCCCCCCCCGCCCCCCTCCAAGCTTCTTTCAAGCCGAGCCCCGAGCCCCTGTGTTCAGGCGAGGGACTGATTCTGCCAGCCGCCGCTCCGACCCTCGAGCCCGGTTTGGAGCCGTTTGGTGGTGGCTTGTCCATTTAAAAAAAAATCAAAACTTAAAGAATTCCACTAAATTTCCATGTCCTGCATTTTACGTTTTAAAAATGTAAGCTTGATTATGCATAATTATGTGTTCTTAACTATCTCCAAAAATTCGACTATAAACAATGGCGTCGTTCTGCGCTGATTTTCCTTAAACGCCCAGAAGGTTTTACGGGAGTGGTCACATATGCCGTCCTAGGAGAAATTTAAATTGGCCAAACTTGCATAATGGTGAAAAACTGGTTCAGACATCAAAATGATATGACGCAAAAAAAACCCGAAAAAATCGGAACTAACTGAGTTACGTTGGCGCAATCTATAGGGAAATTTTGATTTTTAAAATTTAGGCCAAAATAAGCGGCGCGCGCCAAAAAAAATGACGCAAATCACTGGCGAAATTGAGCCCCATAATCTAGGCTGACACTCCAATGCAGTTCTGGGGAGTGCTGTATTGTGTCAGTGGTACCGTCCTTCGGATGAGATGTTAAACTGAGGCCCAACCTGCCTGCTCCAGTAGTCCATGAGGTTAATAAAGAGCACAAGGCACTATTAGAAGGAGAGTAGTGTGTTTGTTATATTCAATTGGCGGGTATTAATTGGAGGCTCTCTTGTGCACATGTGCATTTATGGGAGTAGGCTGGGGAAGGGTTGTAAACTTATCTTGGGGTGCACAGTTTATAATGTGTGCCTCTGTAAATACAGGCTTGGAAGCAACTAAAGACTAGGCTCTAGTGCACTATTCTTCACCACCTGGCTATCTGATTTTTACCAGACTTGCTAAATGTCCTGGCTAACAACATCACCAAAAGCAAATTAACTGGTCATTGATCTCACTGCTGTTTGCGAAACCTTGCTATGTACAAAATGGCTACCACATTTGACTTCATAGCAAAAGCCTCTGCAGTTTGTGAAACTGTGAAAATTTTCCGACAGACTTGCTAAAGCACTATATAAATAGAAGTCTTTGTCCCTACAAATTCAAGTTGCTTTTGTTGATGCACAATATTGTCTAACTATTACCAGAACACTTTCCCAGTTTTGATCCATCTTACATTCAGAATATTAGTACACCAAATTTTCAAAATTTAAATGCTAGGCATACAGATAACGTTTGCTGCACTTTACTGGTGCACTATGCTACTTTTCCGACCTCATGAAATTTAATTTCATTTGTGTCATACAGTTAATGGCTTGGAAATTGGATCTCATGGTTGCAATGAGGGCCAATTTCAGCGACTAGTAGGACCCCTGAAACATGTCCGTCCCCATATTGGGTTGGGCCATTTTTCAGGTATCCCTGGCGGCTGCCTAAAACTGGTGTAAGGCCCCTTACATGTGTAACTGAGAGGCCAAGGCCTGTTTTAGGCCCCCTCTATGTAAATGGATATCGCAGAAGCTGGATCTACGCTGCTGTGGATTCTTCAGCCGTCTTTTGAGGTCGCCACCAAAAGGTTAGTATTTTTCAAAACAAAAATGTTAACACTTTTTGCTATGGAGCCAGAAGGAGCGGGAGGGGGGAGGGTGCTTCTCCAAATCCACTGTATTCTGATCACCCTCTCTTGTTGCCACTCTACCCCTCCTCTCCTGGGACTTACCTAAGGGCTGTTGCAGGTGACCCAAAATTCATCTTCTTAAAATGGGCGAGCTGCCTGTGAACCTGTGAGCGGTATAGTGAGCTGTGAGCACTGAACCAGTACTCACACGCAGCTCGCCAATCGGGAAGGTTGAGAAATCCAGTGACGATTTTTATGAAGCTAAGAGGAGCATTCATGAAAATCAAACATGGCTCATGTTCTGCCCATTGGTACCTGAAAATTGCATCAAGTTCCTACAAAATGGCGGAGGACCCATATTAGCATATTAAATGTACCCTGAAACAGACAGGCACTTCGGCCACCCATTTCCAGGATGGGACTAAATTGGCGGAGGCTCGAGCAGCAGCGGTAACAAGTCGATTAAATAAGGCCCTGAAGATTGGCCCCAGTGTTTTCTGGGAAATTAACTTCCAGCAATAAATGCCTCACTGTATAAGGATGAAGACATATCAAACGGAAAGACTGCAGCAGAGAAAGATTCACCTTAACTGCTCCTGTCGCAGCAACTCTTCCCTGCGTTCTGCTTCTTGCTGGAGGCGTTGCTGCCGATTCATGTATTCCTTCAGTCTATGCTGGTGCAGTGCATCCTGCCTTTCTTTCAGTTTGCGAGCTTCTTCTGCCCGTAGCTCCGCGAGATGCTGCTGTTCCAACTGTTCCTCATATGGCGATTTATGTTTCAGCATTTTAATCTATTCCAAAAAAACAAGGCAACTAAATAGGCATATGAAGGCTATCCAATTCAGATTCATGAGCTTTTAAAAGTGTGCTTTTTTAAATGCACCCAAACAACTGTTTAGTAGTGGTAAACCAACTGTAGCCTAAAAAATAGCAATAAATTACATTAATAAATTATTCCTAATACAATATAATGTCATTAAATAAACAAAAGGCATTGGTTAAATACCAGTACAGTATTGGTCGACTAAAACTAGATGGCCCCATTATTTACTTATTGCGCCATGCCTTCTGTATTTTGCCCCCTTTCCTAATTTATTAATTTCTTCTTCCTCCTCCCTCCACATAAGTAAAGAGACCTTTACTTCAATACACCCTTAAACATGAGAGCAGCAATCATGTCATTACATGATCAACTGGGTGGAATTATTGCAGGGCTCAACACAGAGCTGTTAAGAACTCTACTTTTCATTACTCCATATTTTGAAGTCATCTTCGCAATCAGCTGGGGAAAAAACCTTCGCGGATGGGCCACCGGAAAAGTGAAAAATTCCAGGTATCCTCCACTAGCCAGAAGCAATGGGCTGTCATGTTGCTGAAGCAAATTGAAGACTTCAGTGCAGTACCTGTAATGCTAATATAATTTTCTAACCCAAAAATTAATTAATTTTGAAAGAAATCAGTAATGTAAAAAGCTGGAGCTGAACACGTTTCATTATATTTGCCCCCTAAATCTACAATAAAGCATAACAAAGTACAGAATCACATTAGTGGCTAGTTACAAATTTACAATGGGAATTAGTAACAGGGAGGTATATAACAAGCAGACAACTGGCACTCAATCCCAAAAGTGGAGCAGTTCTCAGGTACGGGCAAGTAAGATGGCTGGAAAGACTGTAAAAATCCAGGGATGCCTTTTTTGACTTTAATAGAGTAATATTTAAAAATATGCATCAAGTAATAAATAAGAGAACCTTCAAAGGGATCTCTTATGTTCCTCATATTATTTATGTGCATGTTTTAGGGTTTCCAACCCTCCCAGATTGTCCAGGAGTCTCCCAGAATTGACGATTGATCTCCCGGATAGAGCTGTGAGAAACCCGGGGGGAAATATATCCAGTTCAACTGGTGACTGCCGTAATTTGTTCTTTCCCTGCTTCTTCCCGAATCGGTGTCGCTGCTCCCACAGCCAGCCCAGAGTGTGCATGTGCGACCGCGCTGTACATTTAATAGAACGGTTTCAGTAGCAGAAGGCATTGTGGTTATCGGGAACCACCATTGTGACTGTGCTATTAAAAAGCGCTTCAGTGACAGGGATTTGGATATGGAAAGGAACACTATCCACAGTTAAAATGGAATCAAAACTTCATTCTGACATTATCTCAAACACCCTCCTTGCTCAGTGGCATGAATTCTAAATGGTCAAAAGCTCATAAACCGCTACTGGCACATTACGTGTTTCACCTATGTTGCTGAATCTGCCCCCTCCCTGGATCTCGCCTCAACACTTCTCGACTCTACCAATGCCAACACCTCTAACACACTCCTTGACTGGATACACCAAAAAGGTCTCCAACTCACTTCTGACCTCGCATTCTCCATTACATTCTTACCTGTCTTCCGATTACATCAATACACCTATGTTTGTGTCAACTTGCTTGTTCCTTCTGAATTCCAATGCATCTACAATCTCTTCCACTTGCTTGCATCCTCCTGTGCTGAAAGCAAGCCTTGTCTCCAGGTCTCCCACTCTGACTAATTCTTTCCCAGGATCTTATTACTGGAGCTTCACACCTGTAGCTTGTACCTGTGCACTTTCTGGGCCTGCGAGCGGACAGCCTCCTACCTCTCCGAATTTTTCATGTGACAACTGCTGGCACAAAACCAGGAGCAAAGACACTCCGCGACAGAGGACCCAACCTTTACAATCACGTTAGTGGGCAAGTGTCATGTGATCATTGTCACATCATCACCCCTCCAGGAATATGTCCAATAAGAGCTGGCAATCCTATTGTGGGTGGGTGGGCAACAGCCTCAATCAGTACAACATGGATACTAAAGGAGACTGTCGAAAATGTCATGTTATTTTGCTACACCTTAATTTATTTACATATTTCATATGGTGACTAATATTAACTCTTAGACCTTAAATTAGAATTAAGAACACCAAACCGTAGTCAAGTCATCTAATTTTTGCCAATTAGTAACTAAGGTAATGGCTATACCAAATGAGAACTTTTTCTCTATCCAGTACATTGTAGCTAATACAGAGCTGTAGTTAAGAATGTACGTATCTCTGAGAGTAGAGCTTAGTTTGTAGCACTCTCACCTCTGCTGGAATGCTATGGGCTTAAACCCCACTCTAAGATTAAAGGACACAATCTAGGCTGACAAACTAGTGCAGGACTAAGAGTGCTGCATTATCAGAGGTGGTAGATATTGGAGATATTAAAACAAGGTCCTATCTGGTTCAGAAAAATGTTAAAGATTCCATGGCTCAGTTTGAAGAGCAGGAAGTCCTACTGCTGTTCTGGACAACAGTTTCTATCAACGAACAAAAAATAAATTAACTTAAATTAACTGACAAAATGTAAATCCACTGCAATGGTCATTGTTAAGTAGTGAAGGCTGTAAAGCGCAGTGTCAGCTCTGGCTCGATTGGTTGCACTCTTGCCAGAAGGTTGTGGGTTCATGTCCCACTCCAGAGACTTGACAACAAAAATCTAGGCCGGCATTCTGGAACAATGCTGAGGGAGTGCTGCACTGTCAGAGTTGCTGTCTTTTAGATGAGATGTTAAACCGTCTAATCTCTCAGGTGAATGTAAAAATCCCATGGCACAAGTTCAAAGAACAGCAGGAGAGTTATCCCCGATGTCCAGACCAATATTTATCCCTAAATCAACATCACTAAAACAGATTATCTGGTCATTATCACAATGCTGTTTGTTGGAGCTTGCTGTGCACAAATTGGCTACATTTCAAAAAGTACTTCATTAACTGTAAAACGCTTTGGGTTATGAAAGGTGCTATATAAATGCAAATCTTTCTTTCAAAACTATCCTGCATATTGTTTTGTTTAAAGATTTTAAAATAATGCAGTTGAAAGGATCATCTGTAATCCACTCTCCAGTTATGATACACAGTGCAAAATGAATGATAATTCAGGGATGTCTCTTTCCAAAATTAAAATAACAGGTAACAGACAAGGACAATATTTTCACTTATTTATGAGAACAGGAGTGTGTAACATTAATTAGACAGTATGTTACTCCTCTGCTGCCCTCTTATGCCACTTTTGAGCAAAGCAGAGATACAGAAAGTCATATCAAATTACTGAAGCATTTGGGAGGATACTTGGATGTAACTTGACAATGGCAAAATTAGGCAACATTAGGTGCATTTGTGTGTCTAATCTCCTGGTTGCGCCCAAAAAGGAAACTCCAGGCCCCTAAATCTGCTTCTATTATAGCTGAGAAGAAAAGGAAGGACAATGTGAGGCACAGAGAAAAAGGAAACAAATTGTGAGAGACATAGAGAGAAAATAAGATACATGCACAAAAAAGAGATAAGGACACACTGACACAAATGGGGGTAGTAAGAAAAAGTCATTAACAAACACAGTGTTGACTACTGTAACAAGAGAAACTGTGAAAAGAATATATGAAAGTGAGACAGAGGGATATAGGCCCCAAGTTTCCACACGCGGCAAAACAGGCGCTCCTCCGAGCTGGGCGCTCGTTTTTCGTGCCGAAAACGGTGCCTGAAAAAAAACGCGCTATTCTCGAGCGCTTTGCAACTCGATGTCAGCTTGGCGCGGCGCCCAGGGGGCGGAGCCTACCACTTGCGCTGATTTTGTAAGTAGGAGGGGGCGGGTACTATTTAAATGAGTTTTTTTCGTGCCGGCAACCCTGCGCGTGCGCGTTGGAGCGTTCGCGCACACGCAGTGTGAAGGAAACATTGGCACTCGGCCATTTTTGTAGTTCTTTGTAGCTGTTCAATTTTTAACATTTTTTAATAAAACCACATTGCCCTTCCATGATCAGCACTGAGGCTTCTTGCAGCAGTGAGAAGGCTGCAGGAAGCCTCAGAAGTTGAGGCAGCCGTTTCCCGACGGACCCGACCGACGGCAGGGGGGCCTCCCTCCCCCTGCCGTCGGGAACGGCTGCCTCAACTTCTGAGGCTTCCTGCAGCCTTCTCACTGCCTCCCCCCGCTGCTTCCCCATCCCCTGCCGTCGGGAATGGCTGCCTCAACTTCTGAGGCTTCCTGCAGCCTTCTCACTTCCTCCCCTCCGCTGCCTCCCCACCCCCTACCGTCGGGAACGGCTGCCTCCTCCCTGCCTCCCCCCCGCTGCCGTCGGTCGGGCCCTTACTGCCTCCCCCCCCCGCCGTCGGGAACAGCTGCTGCCGTCGGTCGGGCCCTTACTGCCTCCCCCCACCGCCGTCGGGAACAGCTGCTGCCGTCGGTCGGGCCCTTACTGCCTCCCCCCCCCTGCCGTCGGGAACGACTGCTGCCGTCGGTCGGGCCCTTACTGCCTTCCCTCCCCTGCCGTCGGGAACGGCTGCCTCAACTTGTGAGGCTTCCTGCAGCCTTCTCCCTGCCTGAAGCACTTTCACACAGGTAGGAACATGGTTTATTTAATCTTTACTTTGCTTATAAATTTTTATTCAGGTTGGAATTATTTGTATAATATTTGTATAAGTATAACTAAGGATTTATTGTAGAATGTAATGACTTCCCTTCCCCCCCTCCCCCCAACCCCCCACCTCGTTCCCGACGCCTAATTTGTAATCTGCGGCTGATTTTTTAATGTGGAGACAAGGTTTTTTCAGGCCTACAAAAATCTTCACTTGCTCCATTCTAAGTTAGTTTGGAGTACGTTTTCACTGTGGAAACTTTCAAATCAGGCGTCAGTGGCGGGACACGCCCCCTTTTGAAAAAAAATTCTGTTCAAAGGTGAAACTGTTCGAACTGACTAGAACTGCAGAAAACTTAAATGTGGAGAATTGCGATTTCTAAGATACTCCGTTCTCCACCAGTTGCTCCTAAAAATCAGGAGCAAATCATGTGGAAACTTGGGGCCATAGGGCCCAAATTTCCCCAACCTCTTTTTCCGGTCCACTCTCCCGAGATGCGCCGGCATTGTGCGCTCAAAACGGCGCCAAAAAACATCCTAACGATTCTGGCCGCTCTGCTGTGTGTCCCGGGTCCTGGCGCGGCGTTTCTCATGGAGTGGGGGGCGGAGCTACAGCCCTGTGCCGAAAACAGTGCCGGCAGCTGCGCACATGCGCAGTGGAGTCGGCGCGCATGCGCAGTAGCTCCTCGCCCTCCCAGCGCGTCCGGCAGGCTGCGAGCTGGACGCGATGCCGCTGCCCCTATCCCTGGCCGAAGGAACGACCCGATGTTCGCTGCCCTTATCCCTAGCCGAAGGGATGACCTGATAATCTTCAACAGCACCTCCCGATAAAACATAGGCCAGAAGGCAGCAGTGTGGAGAGAACGTTGCATTTTGTGTGAGCACATGTCAAATCGTTATGACCCAACACTGATTAAGTTTTCCCTGGAGAGAAGTCCAGTCCCTCAGAGAGAAGTCCAGTCCCTCAGGGGGGGCTGAGTTAGGAAGGTAGGAATTAAGTTATTATTTATTTATTTATTTATTGTTTATTATTGATGGGTTTTTATGCTTCTTTAATGTTGTTGTGAAGGTGTTTAGTGCTTTGCAAGATCCTCTGTGCTTCCTTTCACCCCCCTATCTCTGGTTATCTGCGCTGATTTCTTAACTCTCCGCAAAGGTTTTCTGTGCGGCCACAAATGACCACATACGCTGGCCTAAGTTAGTTTGGAGCAACTATTAGCTCTCCAAACTGGCTTAAATGGCCAAAACAGGCGTAGGTGGCTGGTACCCAACGCCCCCTTTTGAAAAAAAAACGAAACTAAAAAAATCCTATCTAACTCACTTGCATTGGCGGAATTAAATGTGCAGAATGGGGATTTTTAAGATACTCCAGAAAAATCAAGTTGCTCCAAAAAAAACGGAGCAACTCCTAGGCAAATTTGGGCTGTAGAAAGGGAACAAGCAAGAGACGTGCAAATAGACAGAAAGAAAGAGGATATGAAAAAGAATGAAAGACAAACAGAAAACAGAGTTTGATAGAAATTATTAGAAACTAGGATTGAGAACATTAGAGGAGAGAAGCCATTTTTAAATTTTGGTAATGTCACAGAAACATAGAAACATAGAAAATAGGTGCAGGAGTAGGCCATTCGGCCCTTCGAACCTGCACCGCCATTCAATAAGATCATGGTTGATCATTCCCTCAGTACCCCTTTCCTGCTTTCTCTCCGTACCCCTTGATCTCTTTAGCCGTAAGGGCCATATCTACATCCCTCTTGAATATATCTAATGAATTGGCATCAACAACTCTCTGCGGCAGGGAATTCCACAGGTTAACAACTCTCTGAAGTGAAGAAGTTTCTCCTCATCTCAGTCTTAAATGGCCTACCCCTTATCCTACGACTATGTTCCCTGGTTCTGGACTTCCCCAACATTGGGAACATTCATAGAAACATAGAAAATAGGTGCAGGAGTAGGCCATTCGGCCCTTCGAGCCTGCACAGCCTGTCAATGACTTCATGGCTGAACATGCAACTTCAGTACCCCATTCCTGCTTTCTCGCCATACCCCTTGATCTCTCTAGTAGTAAGGACTATAGCTAACTCCTTTTTGAATATATTTGTTGAATTGGCCTCAACAACTTTCTGTGGTAGAGAATTCCACAGGTTCACCACTCTCTGGGTGAAGAAGTTTCTCCTCATCTCGGTCCTAAATGACTTACCCCTTATCCTTAGACTGTGACCCCTGGTTCTGGGATTCCCCAACATTGGGAACATTCTTCCTGCATCTAACCTGTCTAAACCCGTCAGAATTTTAAACGTTTCTATGAGGTCCCCTCTCATTCTTCTGAACTCCAGTGAATACAAGCCCAGTTGATCCAGTCTTTCTTGATATGTCAGTCCCGCCATCCCGGGAATCAGTCTGGTGAACCTTCGCTGCACTCCCTCAATAGCAAGAATGTCCTTCCTCAAGTTAGGAGACCGAAACTGTACACAATACTCCAGGTGTGGCCTCACCAAGGCCCTGTACAACTGTAGTAACACCTCCCTGCCCCTGTACTCAAATCCCCTCGCTATGAAGGCCAACATGCTGTACCTGCATGCCAACCTTCAATGACTGATGTGCCATGACACGCAGGTCTCGTTGCACCTCCACTTTTCCTAATCTGTCACCATTCAGATAATAGTCTGTCTCTCTGTTTTTACCACCAAAGTGGATAACTTCACACTTATCCACATTATACTTCATCTGCCATACATTTGCCCACTCACCTAACCTATCCAAGTCACTCTGCAGCCTCGTGGCATCGTCCTCGCAGCTCACACTGCCACCCAACTTAGTGTCATCTGCAAATTTGGAGATACTACATTTAATCCCCTCGTCTAAATCATTAATGTACAATGTAAACAGCTGGGGCCCCAGCACAGAACCTTGCGGTACCCCACTAATCACTGCCTGCCATTCTGAAAAGTACCCATTTACTCCTACTCTTTGCTTCCTGTCTGCCAACCAGTTCTCAATCCACGTCAGCACACTACCCCCAATCCCATGTGCTTTAACTTTGCACATTCATCTCTTGTGTGGGACCTTGTCGAAAGCCTTCTGAAAGTCCAAATACACCACATCAACTGGTTCTCCCTTGTCCACTCTACTGGAAACATCCTCAAAAAATTCCAGAAGGTTTGTCAAGCATGATTTCCCTTTCACAAATCCATGCTGACTTGAATCTATCATGTCACCTCTTTCCAAATGCGCTGCTATGACATCCTTAATAATTGATTCCATCATTTTACCCACTACTGATGTCAGGCTGACCGGTCTATAATTCCCTGTTTTCTCTCCCTCCTTTTTTAAAAAGTGGGGTTACATTGGCTACCCTCCACTCCATAGAAACTGATCCAGATTCTATGGAATGTTGGAAAATGACTGTCAATGTGTCCGCTATTTCCAAGGCCACCTCCTTAAGTAGTCTGGGATGCAGTCCATCAGGCCCTGGGCCTTCAATCCCATCAATTTCCCCAACACAATTTCCTGACTAATAAGCATTTCCCTCAGTTCCTCCTTCTTACTAGACCCTCTGACCCCTTTTATATCCGGAAGGTTGTTTGTGTCCTCCTTAGTGAATAGCGAAGCAAAGTACTTGTTCAATTGGTCTGCCATTTCTTTGTACCCCGTCATGACTTCCCCTGATTCTGACTGCAGGGGACCTACATTTGTCTTTACTAAGCTTTTTCTCTTTACATATCTATAGAAGCTTTTGCAGTCCGTTTTAATGTTCCCTGCAAGCTTCCTCTCGTACTCTATTTTCCCTGCCCTAATCAAACCCTTTGTCCTCCTCTGCTGAGTTCTAAATTTCTCCCAGTCCCCGGGTTCGCTGCTATTTCTGGCCAATTTGTATGCCACTTCCTTGGCTTTAATACTATCCCTGGGATACTAAAGTACAATAGTAAAAGGAGACTAAAGACAGATGCTATACTGTGTTTTCACAACTAAATTTATCTATGTATTACCTCAGTAGGGCTGCTTCTAGCCAGATTCTGTTCCTCTGTGTGGTCATTTTCATTGTCCTGATCCTCAGTCAGATGATTTTCAGTTTCTTCTTCCTCTTGATGTTGCCCGTGGTGCTCTGTATGCTCCATTGTATGATCGTCTTTCTCCTCCTGCTCCCACTCACGGTCATGCTCCCGTGTTTCATATCCACGTTTTTCCAAATCTGAATGTCCGAGCTGTTCATTCCTTTCCCAGTTGTCATGTTGCGCATATTGCTTCTCTGGTACTTCTTCATTATCTTCTCTTATTTTAGTGTCATCATTCTCCCCTGTCATTGACTTAATATGTAACTGTACATCATCATTCTGAAATAAAGACATTTGTAATTTTATTCTGTGCACTGAATCTGTTGTATTACCCCTGCGCACAATTCATTACTTCTTATATGACCTTATATGAATTTAGCAATACAGTTCTTCTAATAATTGTTCAGTCCATCAAAGTAAAAGTTGTTACTCCTACGGAATGTAATCATTTTAGCGCCCACCACTAGCCGCAAGCCCTGCCATATAATACAGATTAGAGTATAGGCTTCCTCTATTACCCCAAAAACATGCCTCAAGCTCAGGCTCAGAAAGTCACCCCCTACTGCACCATTGCGAATTTTTTCAACACGAGCCATTCTTTTGACAATCTGACTCAATTTATCCAGAATTACAGACAACTTTGTACTGTGACACTGTGGAGCAGGCTCGAGGGGCCGTATGGCCTACTCCTGTTCCTATTTCTTATGTTCTTGTAAAAGGGAACATATTTCAGGCTACCTGAACTACTTTTATAGTGGTTGCTCATAAACTGGCAGACAGACGAGTCTTTCATCCCACAGTTTCCCTACATTATAACAGAGACTACACTTCAAAAGTACTTAATTGGTTGTGAAGTGCTTTGGGACGTCCATTGGTTGTGAAAGGTGCTACACGAATACAAGTTCTTAATTTTTTTCATAATTATCGGTTAGATCAGAAACAAGTAGGTCACCATGTAACAAATTATTTAGTCACTATGTAGCAAATTTATAAACACATGCAGGGAGATTCAATCCGTTAGTATTTGTAGGTTACGATTTCATTGCAAATATTGACTGGAAGAAATAGTTTTGGATTTCTTCACGGTGTTACTTCACAAAACAATGACAGGAAATACCCCCACAAATGTCAGAGGAATTGCATGTTTTAATTCAGTGTGCAAACCAACCTTAATTAATTTAAAATGGGTAATTTTGTTTAACCATTTCTTCGAAAAAACATAAGATTGGGCTAGATTTTACACTTTTGTGCAGATCGCCCAAAAATGGGCGCTATTTCCAGCGTGGGCAGTAAAAATGGGTTTTCAGATCGCCGGCTTGTCACCCATTCTCAAAGCTCCTAGTCTCCATTTTTGAAATTGGGCGTTACCACGAGCGATATGAAATGGGCGATAGCGTTAAATCTCTCTGACCTTCTGCCGCAAAGTGTAGCAACGGCATGGCAACGCTCGTTTCCCGCGATTCAGGAGGTCAGGGGTCATCATTACATGCGCAGAAGAGGAAACAGAGAGAGAGGGAGCAGAGAGGGATGGAAGGCATGTGTGGCTGTGGTGTGTGCTTGTTTGGCTGTTGTGGGAGGCATGAGGGAGATTCACCAGCAGCAAAAATCCTACTAAGCGTCAAGAACATAGTTGGCACTGAGTTTTTGTCCAACAAATAATATTTAACATGGAAGGGATGGAGGAGGCCCTGGAGCTGGTAGCCAGGAACACTGATGGCAGAGGGCTCCCAGTGGTCCCGGAGCGCCGCACCCCATTGCCAACCACACACGACAGTCAGGAGCAACATCTTGCTTCTGGCTCGGAGCACGTTCCCACCTCGGGACTGTCCTCTCCCGTATCCGTCCAAGCAGTGGTTCGGCCGTCATCTGCCCCCCCCCCCTCTCCCCCCCAATGAAGCATCGCCTGAGGAGCTTCTCGGCTAGGCGGCTTGGAGTCAGGAGGGGAAGTGGAAGGGGTAGAGGTGGGGAGGAGAAGCGGGGGGGGAGGGTTGTTTGTTACAGAAATACTGATGATTTCAGACAAATGTTTGGTTTAAATGTTTTTTATTTAACAAAACCTTTTGCGCATTGGCTCAGATAGCTGCACCGTTACACGCTGGTGATTCCTTAACATCAAAGGGTATAATTATACTTAACTTCAATCAACTTAAATTTTAACTGTCACTAAGCTGATGCCCACCATTGATGTATGACCTGCACACCCAGCAGTGTGTCAGCCTTGTAAATAACACCAACGTTCTTTTTGGCAAAGCGCTCATTTATGAGCTCCTGATGTTTGAATCTTGCAGCTATCATGCCACCACAGGGCCTTTCATGCGGTCTACAGGGGGGATGGGGGCATGGCTTCAGCGTCAGCCTGATTGTCTGGCCCAATGTCAGCATCCACTTCCTCGTCCTCCTCTTCCTCTCTCTGCTGAAGTGGACTGTCAGACTCTTCTGGCAATTCTTGTCCCCTCCCTGAGTGGTCCAGGCATCTAAAGCGCTGCTTAGGCACTCCAGTGGTTTTCTCCATGATATTGTAAGTGGCTCTGTGCTCTGGTTGTATCGCTTCTCAGCTTCGGTGTGGCTGTCACGCAGGGGGGTCATCAGCCAGGTGGCGAGGCCATATCCTTTGTCACCAAGCATCCAGCATTGATCTTGTGGCTGATTGTTAAACAAGTCAGATACAGTGCTCTCAGGCAGGATGTGAGCAGCATGGATGCTGCCCGGAAATTTAGCATTCGCTGCCATAATAATTTGCTAGTGGTCGACAACGAGTTGCACATTCAGGGAGTGGAATCCCTTATGGTTCCTGAAAACCTCTGCATCCTGAAAAGGTGCCTGCATCACGATGTGCATACAGTTTATTGCTCCCTGCACCTTGGGGAAGTTAGCAATTCGGTAGAATCCTAAAGCCCTCTCAGTCTGGGCCTCCCTGGTCATAGGGAAGCTGATAAAGTCTATCCTGCGTGCGTACAGGGCTTCAGTGACCTTTATAATGCAGCAATGTGTGGCATGCTGAGACAGACCCCAAATGTCGCCAGCTGAGACCTGAAAAGACCCCAACGCTTAGAACGACAGTATCGCGGTGTCTTTGACCTCGATGGACAGTATAGTACTGATGGTTCTGGCAGGCTGTAGATCTCCCCTTATGAGCTGGCATACCTCAGTGATAACCTCTTTGTGGAAGTGCAGTCTCTGAAAACAGGTGGTGCCCGACAACTTGACGTAAGACTGCTTCTCCCTGTACTTGCGGGGGGTGTAACGTCTGGTTCTCCTCATCAGTCTGGCACGTGTTACATTGGGCACATAATGCTGTGGAGCATACCTTCTGCCATCTCGAGTCTGCAGCATGTAATTGGTCACCAAGAGAGGGTGAGAAAGGACAGGCCCCATTCCAATAGCTCTCTGTTTTCCACCGATTGGTCACAAGGAATGAATGTCTCGACAAAGACACCTATTAAATTCCAATCGTTCACAGTATGATAAAGATGTTTGTTCAGATGTTCACATCACCTCCAAGGACCTCCAGAGTACATCCGAACTCCCCCGAGGTTGAAGCAGAGCAGCCTTTTAAATGATGCAACATGTGATTTAGAACCTGGCGTACATACCGCTGTGAGTAGTTCCGGTAAGTTCCACTTTTTCCCGGTGGTTTTTTGGGCGAGTGATATTGTGGGCGAGATGGTGAAAGTGACGCTGGGCGATCTCCTGGGCATTAGTTTCAGCAAATGTGATCTTTAGGACAAAATAAAGTGGACGGTCGGTATTATTGAATCTCGGTGTTAATTACATGTGGAAAGTAACGCTGGGTGATATTATGGGCATTGGTTTCACCCATTCTGATGATTCCGCCCAAAAGAAGTGGGCGGGCGGTATTATTTTTTCCCGGCGTTACACACATGGGGAAAGTAACGCTCGTCGATAAGTGTCCGAAAAATGGCCGTCAGTTTCCATTTTGTGGCTAAATGGGTGATATCTGGGTGTTATACGTCATTTCAGCATTAAAATGGACGTTAAGTGGGCATTATGCAGGCAAAAAAAGTGGAAAATCTAGCCCGTAAGGATTTGTGAATAAGTTATAGAAGCTGAATATGAACTTTCAATTCTGTTTTTTCTATTTTTGATGTAATTTCAGGGCATAATATTCATAAAATGTGCCTGATCAATGCTACAACAACATAATCCAACTACTGGTTCACAGATAAAAAGAGGCTAGAAATAAACAGCAGGTCCATCAGCATCTGAAACAAAAAAGTTGAGTTAATTTTTTGAGTAAATTCCTTCCCCAGAATTGATGAAGGGTTTCTACCCAAAATATTCATTCATTTTTCTTTTTTTCCAATGTTGAGAAGCTCGAGTGCATTTTCAGTGTTTTCTGTTTTTATTCTGACAATTGTTCCTCCTTGTCACCAGGATTATCGATTGTTGCTCAATTCTAGAGTTTGTTAGTTCAATCAAAAGGAAGTTTAATTCAATTTTCTTCACCATCTCAGTTACACTTTGACATACCTCATCGTGTTGGTTAACGTCACTTCTATATGGTATCTGGTCGTGTGCTCCCAGCAAGGGCTCAACAACATCTTGCTGTGATTTCTCTGCATTGGAAAGTGACTTTTGGTCAGTTTGTCTTAGGCTGGGCATTTTATTTAGGGTTTCTCTTAGCTGTTTGTATTCTTCTACCTGAGCCTATAATTTTAAAAAAATCATAATGTGGTAATTGGTAATACAGACACAAGCCAATGCGATAGACTTGACATTACCACTAAAGCACATTCATAGAATCATACAGCACAGAAGGAAGTATCTTGCAGTGTCATAGTCACTGGATGCCCAAGGGGCCATTTTCACATTCTTTTGTTTTCACGTGGGAACCTAGACAGCGAATGTTGGCAGACTCTTTGATCACAGTGTTGGGGCAGTGAGGGAAAGGGCACAGTAGAGGACAATGACACTACAGCAGGCCTGGCCTGTTTGTCCTCCAACGTCTACATGTGTAGTTTCCAGAAGGGTTATTGGATAATAATCCAGAGCAGGTACTTGGATTACCATAGCCCATGGCACTGAAGTCAATTGTAGCACCCTACTATCTGAAGTATTGAACCAGCAGTCCTAAACAGACTGTTGCATGCCGCTCCAGAAACAACCATAAAAAAGCTGTGTCACTGATTCTTTTGCTCCACCTAGCCCCACAAAAACCTTTTCACTTCCTGCCAGTCACACAGTGCCCGTCACCCCCCAGGATTGCCTCTCCCCGCCATTTAAGGGCTTTCTTGTAGCTCAGCTCCACGGAGTAGCTGCCAGTATTCCCCACCCTCCTTAACTGGAAAGCAGCCTGTGAGTGCTCGCAATAAGTACTGTAATGATGTCCAACTACGAAAAGGGTTCGGGACTTTTGCTGATGCCACTGGATGATAGCTGTGCCCACCACCTGATCTGTGTGTACCCAAACCAAAAATCCCCCCAGTGAAGCAATCCCAGTTCAAGGGCAGTCGCGTTATGTGAAACTGTCGTCCACAACATAGGAGTCATTACCTAGGCTCCTATCTCTACATTAGTGAATCATCTCCATTCTGCCTGGGAATAGTGGTGTCACTATAGCCTTACCTGGAGGACTTGTATGGAGTTGAAGAGCATCAGACTAAATCAATAGTTCAAAATCAGGAAAGAAAGTCTTCAGAAAGAATCGTTGCATTAAAACATAAATGGATTTTCCTGATCTACAAATCAAATACTATTAAGTCAAATGTTAGTAGAAATCCTCTACACTGGAAGCATAACATAGGTCATGGGAAGATCACACTCATTCTCAATCAGCATGCATGTATTTGGAAAAGCAATTGTCAACAAAATAACAAACAACATTTTTGTTATTATACCCAAAAGCATTAATTTTAAAATTGTCTTTGTTAAAAGGCAGCCATGCAGAATTGCAGCACTTTCAAGCAACTTCATCAACTTATGTGTCGCCAATTTAATTTGTAGGTTGTGTAATTGTGTATTGCAAAAAGCAGTCGTACAGAATGCTGAGTAAGGGGAGTGAGATTAGAGAAAATCCAGTTTTCCAGTTGCAAAGTTTATATATATTTTCATTCCATATGAATTGGTAATTTTTGATCACATCTTCTCACCTGTGCAACCGATAGGGAATTCTTGTGGTCTTCTAAAGTCACCTGCAGCTGATCATGTTGCAACAATAAATTCTTATGTAATTGCTGCAGGAAAAAAAATAATTCATGTTGTATTTTTGTTTATATTGATTAGACATAATCAAAACTATTCAAAAGGTTATCAAGAATAACTGAAAACTCATTTTTTTTTATCTCTTCAATATTTATATTGTTGGTGAAGTTTTGTGCTATGTAGTTGGGAAGTCACTGCTAGGAGTGGGATATTTTGTACTTCTTGTCCCAGTTCAGGTACAGCATGGACCAGCTGCAGAATGAAGCTTCTCCCAGTGTGCCTCAAATTCCTAGTCCCAATTTCAAAAATGGAGTGACTCCTGACAACGAACCGGAAGCTGCGCAAATGAAAAAAATATCATTCACAACAGCTCGTGTAGCCCTGCAGTTGAGAGCCCCCAACCACCATGGCTCAGCAGAAAACCATTCTTAAGTGCTCAGTAATTAGCATCATGTCTCTCCTGCACTAATCTGTACTTTCCTGGAACCTTAAACACTTGGAATTCATTCCCTCCCTCAATCTTCCCTCCTCCCACAATCTACAAGTGTTTAAAAGCCCAGACTATTACCTAGTCTTCTCGTTCCTTCTCAACCTCTGGTATCAAGGCCCTTTGCTCTTCACCCCGCATTGTCAATTTAAAAACAATTAACCGATTTTATCACTTGTCAGGGCTGTCAACACGGGAGCTATTAGGAGAAATGGCTGATCATAAACACTGAAGCAGATCACAATCCCGTTTCAAACAAGTGGCTCACACCTGAATACATTCTACAATTCACACAATTAATAAATGAAACCACAAATGAACAAAATTTTTTGCTATCCGCTTCTTTATTCCTCATTTTGGGAAATCCGGCAACAACAAACAAAGAAAACACTACAACTGTGCACGTACAATGACTTCCGGTTTGTTGGCAGTAGTCGCATCCTTTCAAAAAAAGGGCTGAACATTTCCATTTTCCACACAAGGGGGCCAATTTTGAAGTGATCGCTTCCATCGGGCAGAAGGTGTGTGGAGTGAGCCTACTGCACAGCTGACAGAAGCACTCCGGGGTTCAATCATTTCCATGATGGGGCTTCAGTTTAATTTAGTAGGCCAACTGCTTGTGCACTTGGGGAGGGCGGGAACTCCAGCAGATTCTCAATGGAGTACAGCTATTGCAGCTAAATTAAAGAGTTGGGGAGGTGATCGCACGGGAGGACCATGGAGGGCCTTATAATCGGGTGGTTTGGGGGTGGGGGGGTGTTGAGGTGGACTTTTGTGGGGCCAGATGGTGTGTTAATGCTTGTCCTGACCACACAAAAATCATTATATTCTCTGGAGTTTTGAAGATTGAGAGGTGATCTCATTGAAACATGTAAAATTCTGAAAGGAATTGACAGGCTAGATGCTAATAGGTTGTTTCCTTCCCCTAGCTGGATAGTCTAGAATTAGGGGGCATAGTCTCAAGATAAGGCGTCGGCCATTTAAGACAGAGATGAGGAGGAATTTCTTCACTCAGAGGGTTGTGAATCTTTGGAATTCTTTACCCCAAAAGGCTGCGCATGCTGTGTCATTGAGTATATTCAAGGTTGAGATAGATAGATTTGTGGACTCTAGGGGAATCAAGGGATATGGCGATCGGGTGGGAAAGTGGAGTTGAAGTCGAAGATCAGCCAGGATATTATTGAATGACAGAGCAGGCTTGAGAGGCAGTATGGCCTACTCCTGTTCCTAATTATTATGTTCTTATTTTAAAAAAAATTTTGAGCGATCTGCAGTCGACCTCTCTATGCCAAGTACCAGTGGGCAGAGTGTACACGTCACATGCTCTGTCCATTGGTTTTCAAAATTGCATTGGATCCTATTGACGTCATATGACCCAGATTTGCACGAACTAATGAGTTACAAACCTAGGCTGTCCATTTCACCCCACCCCCCCGCAAAATTGCGATGAACTGGACACTGGCAGGAATGGGGCAGTAAGTGCTTTGCCATCATTTTCACTGCACTACCACGCTGTTCCCATTTGACAAGGAGGTGATGAAAATCATCCCAAGCTGGTCTTATAGCAGAGTAAACTTGTGAATTTAGTGCAAAAGTAGGTGCACATTTGTGAATAACAAAGTGCCCAAATTCATAAGAACATAAGAAATAGGAGCAGAAGTAGGCCATAAGGCCCCTCGAGCCTGCTCTGCCATTTAATAAGATCATGGCTGATCTGATCATGGACTCAGCTCCACTTCCCCGCCTGCTCCCCATAAACCCTTTTCTCTTTATCGTTTAAGAAACTGTCTATTTCTGTCTTAAATTTATTCAATGTCCCAGCTTCCACAGCTCTCTGAGGCAGCGAATTCCACAGATTAACAACCCTTTGAGAGAAGAAATTTCTCCTCATCTCTAATTTAAATGGACAGCCCCTTATTCTAAGATCATCCCTCGAGTTCTAGTTTCCCCCATCAGTGGAAACATCCTCTCTCCATTCACCTTGTCAAGCCACCTCATAATCTTACACGTTTTGATAAGGTCACCTCTCATTCTTCTGAATTCCACTGAGTAGAGACCCAACCTACTCAACCTTTCCTCATAAGTCAAGCCTCTCATCCCCAGAATCAACCTAGTGAGCCATCTCTGAACTGCCTCCAAAGCAAGTATATCCTTTCGTAAATATGGAAACCAAAACTGCACGCGGTATTCCATGTGTAGCCTCACCAATACCTTATATAGCTGTAGCAAGACTTCTCTGCTTTTATATTCCATCCCCTTTGCAATAAAGGCCAAGATACCATTGGCCTTCCTGATCACTTGCTGTACCTGCATACTATCCTTTTGTGTTTCATGCACAATACCCCCAGGTTTTGCTGTACTGCGGCACTTTGCAATCTTTCTCCATTTAATTAATAACTTGCTCTTTGATTTTTTTTTCTGTCAAAGTGCATAGCCTCACACTTTCCAACATCATACTCCATCTGCCAAATTTTTGCCCACTCACTTAGCCTATGTCCTTTTGCAGATTTTTTGTGCCCTCCTCACACATTGCTTTTCCTCCCATCTTTGTATCGTCAGCAAACTTGGCTAAGTTACACTCAGTCTCTTCTTCCAAGTCGTTTATATAGATTGTAAATAGTTGGGGTCTCAGCACTGATCCCTACAGCACCACACTAGTTACTGGTTGCCAACCAGTGAATGAACCATTTATCCCAACTCTCTGTTCTCTGTTAGTTAGCCAATCCTCTATCCATGCGAATATATTACCCCCAACCCCATGAACTTTTATCTTGTGCAGTAATTCAATTCACATAGGATCCTTACAGCCAATGCAGACAGAAGACTTTCATACCATTGGTCTAACTGGATTCAAACTCAACTCCCAGATAGGAAGTTTATTCACTGTATAGTCTTATCCTTCACACTATAAAATAATCTCTTTTTGTGAACACAACATATTAAAGGTTGCTCCTTAGCAATTATACATCGACTGTAAAATATTGCATACTCTCCAATCGTAATCAAAAATGGATGAAGACTTATCATTTTAGATATCCACTTGTTATATTGCTGCACCATATCAAAAATAGCAGACACGTAACAAGTAAAACTGATTTATAGAAACTTGACTTTACCCTCACATCCTGGAGCTGTACATGGACATCCTGGTGGGCTTTCCTTAATTTTTTATTCTCTTCGAGTAGATTATAAATATTCTCTGTGAACAAAGATGCTGTAAGGTAAGTTTCAGCTCCAGGTTATCAGACCAACTTTGAAGACATAATGACCCAGAAATTGTGGTCGGAGGCCTCCGACTTAGAACATTTCTACAAATTTAACTGGTGGTCCAGGAGGCTTGGAGACTTGGGGTCCTGGGCCTTTACGCGAAAGCCTGCGTAGGTAGAGGCCCACGTATCCCAGAGACTTAAATGCTTACCACATGTCCCTGGGATCACGTGGGCCAGCCCAACCAAACAAAATGGGGATATTCCCATTCATTCTTGTGGTGGGTTCTGTATGTGCAGAATCATCATAAGTATGAATGAGAATACCCCCCAAAACGCGCAAACACTTAAATTGTTTTTTAAATCACATATTTAAAATTAATCAAAATGGAATTTAATTAATTGGTTAAAACAAAAATGTAATTTTTTGAAAAATAAATTTACTTATTTTAAAGGGTCTAAAAATAAACTTACCTTATTTAACAGGATTTTAAATGTTTAAATTATTGAAAAAAATTGTCTTTTTCTGACCTTTAAAAGTCTTACGCTGATACAAGCAGGCCTTACGCTTGTTTTTATTAGTCGTAAGAATTTCAAAGGCATTCGCTGGGCAGAAGTTGGGCAAATCGCGTGCGATCTGTCAAGAGGATTCATGACAGATTGCAAGTTCCAGGTTTAGGCGCGTGCAGTTCGCATACCTGAACCTGGAACTTGCAGGGCCCCTTTGGGCGTGTGAGCACCTCATACGTGTCTGTAGGAGCCGTGAATTCAGGGCCAATAAAGTTAAACATAACTTTAAGCTTCCTTTAGAGTTTTGTTGCTTCAAAACTTTGTTCTCCAGATGGTCGAGATTACATGTTTCTATTTAGTAGTCAAAGCTTTAGCAGACAGCTACATAGTTCAAAACATCTAACACCTGTGGGATTAGTAGTGCCATTTAATTGTGTCTCAACCTGACAATTTAATGAACAACACTATTTGAAAACTATTCAAGTGCAATTCTCTGTGATATACAGATAGCGTGGGAGGGGAAAAATTGAAATCCTGGCTGAAGCACCAGTTTAATATCGTACTTTTCATATTTTCATATCAATAATGTATGAGTTTTAAAGGACCTCTTAAGTAACATGATTAGCATTGCATTATTCAACAGCAATATTGTGATTGAGCCCATTCCAGTCAGATTAACAACACACTCAACATTACATCATAGCCACTAAAATGCACAATCTCAAGTGGATAATTCATCAATCAACCAAAGTATGTGGAAAGCAGAGCAGAGCATTGCATTTACAAGAGTGTACCATAGCAAGATGGAAACAACTACATGAAGTTAGCAACCTTTATGTGCTATTTGCAAACCGTTTCAAAGAATATAAAGAAAAACGAAAAAAACTGAAAATGTTGGACAGAAATATAAAATTACAAAGAGATATTGATAGATTAAGTGAATGGACAAAACTGTGGCAAATGGATTTCAATGCAGGCAAGTGTGAGGTCATCCACTTTATACCTAAAAAGAATTGAACAGGGTACTTTCTAAATGGTGAAAAGCAAGATACAGTGGCGGTCCAAAGAGACTTGGGGCAGAAATTCATCCCTGCCAGAAACGGGTTGCACCTATCGTCTTTGTAATGTTTTGGCCGCCGCAGCTCTTTGTCATTTTATTTCGAGTGGGGCGCAAGTCGCTCATAATGGGGGCGGAAGTGGGTGGGAAGGACAGAGTGACCATCATAGTGGGGGCAGAAGTGGAGGCTGGACGGATTCTCTGCCGCTGTCCGTCATCAGCGCCGGGCTGGTGACATCATCGCACTGGTGCGTCAAAACATCTCTTCACTTCAGTTAAACGGGGAGGGCCGCTGCGAGCTGTGCAACTTTTTAAGTTAGGTCCACTGGGCCATCAGGGACGGTTTCGGCCAGGCCAATGGGGGTGCCGGACTGAACCTAGGAGCATAATTGTCGGGTCGACCTGGCAGTTGGCTGACAAGAAAAATAAGATGGCGGCCACGGCAGTGCGCCCTCCCCTTCAAACACAGTGCACCCACAGAACAAAGCTGTCGGGGCACCGGCCAGCAGCCAGAAGATCTTCCCTGCTGAATTTCGCTTCCGGGGCAGGACATTAGCTGTGCGCGCTTTGATGACACACTTAGGAGGCTTTGGCATCAGCGAGGCGGAAGTAGGGCGGATATGCTCACGGCTGAAAAAACCTCCAAGGAGAATTTTGCGAGCGGCGAAAAATCGCTGGCCATTCGACACTGCCGCATGGCCGCTGAGGCTTTATCGGGCGCCTGAATTTCAGTCCCTTGGGGTTCATGTATATAGATTACTAAAATGTCATGGGCAGGTACAGAAAAAAATGTAAAAGACTAATGGAATGCTGGCCTTTATATCTAGAAGGCTAGAATACAAAGGGGTAGAAGTTATGCTACAGCTATACAAAGCCCTGGTTAGACCACACATGGAATACTGTGAGCAGTTCTGGGCTCCACACTGTAGGAATGATATATTGGCTTTGGAAGGAGTGCAGCGTAGATTTACCAGAATGATACCCGGACTCCAAGGGCTAAATTACCAGGAGAGATTACACAAACTAGGGATGTATTCCCTGGAATTTAGACGGTTAAGGGGTGATTTGATCAAAGTTTTCAAGATATTAAGGGGACCCGATAGGCTAGATAGAGAGAAACTATTTCTGCTGGATCGGCAGTCGAGGACTGGGAGGCATAGTCTGAAAATTAGAGCCAGACCTTTCAGGAGTGAAGTTAGGAACACTTCTACACACAAAGGAGGGGTAGAAGTTTGGAACTCTCTTCCGCAAACGGCAATTGATGTTAGATCTAATGTTAATTTTAAATCTGAGATCAATAGATTTTTGTTAATCAAAGGTACTAAGGGATATGAGGCAACGGTGTGTATATGGAGTTAGGTCACAGATCAGCCATGATCTTACTGAATGGCGGAACAGGCTCGAGGGGCTGAATGGCCTACTCCTGTTCCGATATTCCTACATCTGAAACAATAACAGAAAACATTAAAAATACATAGAATCTCCAAAGAGCGGCAGTACAGATATCATTCTTCGGAACTGAATATTGAGCAATAAACAAGCATTTTGATAGAATCAGAAGAAAAAGGGGTGGAATTGGGGAGGGAGGAAACATAAGCAAACAACAGATGCTGCAATTACACAGTTGTTTTCTTTTAACTGAAATGTACATTAAAAAAACATTAGAAATTAAAATTAAACTATTTTGCAAAATTTTCGTTGTCACTGCATGGGTGGTAATCTGGTGGAGCAGAGCATCTATCCGCCATGGAAATAAAAATCGATGGATTCTATAATGGGCCAAAAATCCATCCACCAGATAACCACCTATGCGATGTGACTAAATTCTCATCATTACCCTTCAGTTTAGCAATCTCCTGTTCCTTCTCTTGCTGTAGGCTCAGATATCGCCGGCCATGCTCATTCATTGCTCGATTGTGGTCCTCTCCAAGTCTCTGATGTTCCCCATGTAGGTCAGTATATTGTTTTCTCAGATCTTCGTGTTGATTCTGTATGCACAAATCACAGGACTGGTTGAGAAAAGCAAGCACAAGGACCCTGGAAATCCACTCGGGTTCTGCCAGTCTCCAGCCATAACATCCACCAGAAAATGGCAGCAACCTGGTTGCACTGAGGCTCCATTCTTTCTGGGAGTTTCCAATATGCCTAGTAAGGGGAGGAATCTCTGCCTTTCCCTTACAGCAAACGTCCTGTGTCAAGTGTTCCCACTTCATTGGCTCAGTTGGGACCTGGCGAATTTCTGGAGGCCAGTACACCAAATGGTACCGGAAGTGGATCCCATTGAGGGGTGTGTAAAAATCTAGCTAACAGTTTGTATGTTACTCACTAATAGGTTTGAGAGTTTAGTGTCAACAACTTTAATATTTTACTAAGAAATATATCAGGGCCTGATAGTTGCATCCCAGAGTACTTAAGGAAGTGGCCCTAGAAATAGTGGATGCATTGGTGGTCATTTTCCAATATTCCATAGACTCTGGATCAGTTCCTATGGATTGGAGGGTAGCTAATGTAACCCCACTTTTTAAAAAAGGAGGGAGAGAGAAAGCAGGGAATTGTAGACCGGTTAGCCTGACATCGGTAGTGGGGAAAATGTTGGAATCAATTATTAAAGATGTAATAGCAGCGCATTTGGAAAGCAGTGACAGAATCAGTCCAAGTCAGCATGGATTTATGAAAGGGAAATCACACTTGACAAATCTTCTAGAATTTTTTGAGGATTTAACTAGTAGAGTGGATAAGGGAGAACCAGTGGATGTGATGTATTTGGACTTTCAAAAGGCTTTTGACAAGATCCCACACAAGAGATTAGTGTGCAAAATTAAGGCACATGGGATTGGGGGTAACGTATTGACGTGGATAGAGAACTGGTTGGCAGACAGGAAGCAAAGAGTGGGAATAAATGGGTCTTTTTCAGAATGGCAGGCAGTGACTATTGGGGTACCGGAAGGTTCAGTGCTGGAACCCCAGCTATTTACAATATACATTAATGATTTAGACAAAGAAATTGAATGTAATATCTCCATGTTTGCAGATGACACTAAGATGGGTGGCAGTGTGAGCTGTGAGGAGGATGCTAAGAAGCTGCAGGGTGACTTGGACAGGTTAGGTGAGTGGGCAAATGCATGGCAGATGCAGTATAATGTGGATAAATGTGAGGTTATCCACTTTGGTGGCAAAAACAGGAAGGCAGATTATTATCTGAATGGTGACAGATTAGTAAAAGGGGAGGCGCATCGAGACCTGGGTGTCATGGCACATCAGTCATTGAAAGTAGGCATGCAGGTACAGCAGGCAGTAAAGAAAGCAAATGGCATGTTGGCTGTCATAGCGAGAGGATTTGAGTATAGGAGCAGAGAGGTCTTGCTGCAGTTGTATAGGGCCTTAGTGAGGCCACACCTTGAGTATTGTGTGCAGTTTTGTTCTCCTAATCTGAGGAAGGACATTCTTGCTATTGAGTGAGTGCAGCAAAGGTTCATCAGACTGATTCCCGGGATGGCAGGACTGACATATGAAGAAAGACTGGATCGACTAGGCTTATATTCACTGGAATTTAGAAGAATGGGAGGGGATCTCAAAGAAGCATATAAAATTATGATGGGATTGGATAGGTTAGATGCAGAAAGAATGTTCCCGATGTTGGGGAAGTCCAGAGCCAGGGGTCACAGTCTAAGGATAATGAGTAAGTCATCTAGGACCGAGGTGAGGAGAAACTTTTTCACCCAGAGAATTGTGAACCTATGGAATTCTCTACCACAGAAAGTTGTTGAGTCCAGTTCGTTGGATATATTCAAAAGGGAGTTAGATATGGCCCTTATGGCTAAAGGGATCAGGGGGTATGGAGAGAAGGCAGGATACTGAAGTTGCATGATCAGCCATGATCATATTGAATGGCGGTGCAGGATCGAAGGGCTGAATGGCCTACTCCTGCACCTATTTTCTATGTTTCTATAACAGCAGATTTTCTGTTCTCTACCATGTGTTATATTGATACATAAGTCATAGTAAAAATGCAAGTCCTGCGCATCCACGGTAACTTAAATCAACCAGCCTGCTGGATGAAACCTTAAGGGTTAGAAATTGGCCAGCCTTGCGCCCGGTTTTTGGCAATATTTTGCCTTTTTTGAAGGTAAAAGGTGCTCACCTAAATTGGCCAAAGTTGTGCGCCGGTGGTTTTGAACGACCGCTGAAAAGCGGACCGCCATTGTGCAACGCCAAAAAACACAATACCGCTTTAAATTGGCTATTTGACGCACCCGTATTCTGTGCAAAAAAAACGGCAGGTAAAAAACCTGCATTGCAGCCCCAGAAACAGCAGTAAGTACGAAGATCTAGAAAAAAAGATATGTTAATTTTTTATTTTTTAATTCTTTTGCAGCGATTACTTAGTTAAGGGTCTTGTAAATGTTTTGTGATTTTTGACTTTTCGCAAATTTTTCTTTTGTGTTTTCCGCCTCTCCCAGAGTCGTTTTTTTGTTAGCAGTAATTGGCCTCGGACTAAAGTTGGCAAGGACCGCGGTTTCCATTACGAATCCTCGTGCAATGCCGATATTTACCATTGGGGTCATTTTGTTGACAATTTTATCCCTTTAAAAAATAGCGGTATTTGTAATGGTATTTTTCTGCAAAAATGCCGAAAAAAATGCTGATATCGTCAAAGGTCCAATTTCTAGCCCTTTGTATCTTAAATTCAAGATGCCCGCCTTACATCAGGATACTCTCACTTTTATACTTTTTAGTGAACAATCTATGTCACCTGACAGACCTTTGACTTCATGCTTGAGAAACTACAACTGCAACTGGGCCCCTTTATTTATTTTCCTTATTGTCAGAGTGTCAGCTGCAGCTCAGTGGGTAGTACTCTCACCTCTGAGTTAGAAGGTTGTGGGTTCAAGTCCCACTCCAGGGACTTGAGCACTAAAAATCTAAGCTGATATTCCAGTGCAGTGTTGAGGGAGTGCTGTCGGAGGTGTCGTCTTTCAGATGAGATGTTGAATCAAGGCCCCGTCTGCTCTCTCAAGGGGACGTAAAAGATCCCATGGCATTATTTCAAAGAAGAGCAGGGGAGTTATCCCCAGTGTCCTGGCCAATATTTATCGCTCAATCAACATAACAAAAAAACAATTATCTGGCCATCATCACATTGCTATTTGTGGGAGTTTGCTGTGCGCAAATTGGCTGCTGTGTTTCCTACATTCCAAAAGTACTTAATTGGCTGCAAAGCGCTTTGAGGCATCTGGTGGTTGTGAAAGGCGCTATATAAATTACAGTCTTTCTTCTTTCATATTGTTCAAGAATATCTCTCCTATCTGTACTGTACTTCTGTGTCCATGGTAACTTTGTTTAATTATTTTAAACTTTTAGGCCTAGAAATTGGACAAGGCCCGAAAACGGGTGCAGGGATCACGATGCGCGATCAACCCGCGCCCATTCCTTCCAATGCAGGCAGCACACAAACTTGGTGTTGCCTGCTAATTTAAATAATAGTAGTGTGCAGCCCAGTGTTGAACACGCTACTGAATGGCTGCATACCTCAGTAAGGGGCCCAAGTTCGTGCAAGGATGGCACCACTTAAAACTAGCTGGCACTACTTAAAGGCAGCCTGCAACTTTTGAAAGGGAGGTGCATTCTGCCTGCAGCAAGTGCTGGAAGTGCATGGGGAGTAGAGTCTGAGCAGGAACACTGAGTAATGGTACAACAAGGCAGAGAGTGTGTCCCAAGGTTCTCTGACGCAGCACTGGAGGCCTTGGTACAGGAGGTGGACAGAAGGAGAGGGGTCCTGTAACCACAGGGAGCCAGGAGGCCCTCCAGACAAACTGAGCAGGCAATGGGAGCAGATAGCTGTCGCGGTCAATGCCAACAGTATACCCCCAAGCACCTGGATGCAGTGCCATAAGAAGTTTAATGATCTCACACGAGTCGTCAAGGTCAATGAATTCATCTTCGAATGCTAGATCGTTACAACTAACCCACTCGGCTCAGAAACTAAATTCACCATATCACCCCCCACCTCACTCACTTACTAACAATCTCTAGCAATCACGACTCATACCTCACATTCAAAGAGCCAGAAATTGCGGCCTCTCTGGGTGCGTAAAATGGGGCCGAAATTCAGGGTCCCGATCAGGCCCGTTACCCCCGGAATGCAGTGGATAGGCGGCAGAATCCAATGGCCGCCGATTTCTGGTCGAATGGCCGCCGCCAGCCAAATTCAGCAGGAGGGGTTTTCTGGCGGTCCCCACTTACGCCCCGCTGCTGCCGAGCGGCCGTAAGTGCGTCATCAGTGCGCGCACCGCAGGGATCCCCACCTCCCTCAAAATTAAGCCCGAAAAATCTAATGCCCAGCGAGCGATGCCCCCGACAGCTTTCTCTGCCGGTGCACCTTTCATTCTCTCTGTCAGGCATGCTTTTTCCAGGCATAAGAGTTTTAAGGACATTTGCTGGGCACGAGTTGGTCAAATAGCCCAAATCTCCGCCCGCGAAGGCCCTTCTCCCAGGGAGGCCCGCAAACTGCCAAAATAAATTTTGACAGATTGCAAGGTATGCTTTTACCAGCTTAAGAGTTTTAAAAGATAGAAAAATTAAATTTTATCACTGAGTTTTATATTAAAAATCCTGTGCATTAAGGTAAGTTTATCTTTAACCCTGTTAAAACATATTTAAAAACATTTCAGCATGCCTGCCCGCAATGTCCAGGCCTATGTGACCCCAGGATGCTCAAATGTTCCTGGGATGCGTGGGCCTCTGCGCTGGGCTGTGCATCGAGGCCTCGGAGCCGAAGTGTTCGTTCCTCCGGGACCACCAGATACTTTTGTAAAACAAAATTTTCTTCGGGAAGCCTCCGACTGCAATTTCTGGCCCATTGTTTCACTTCACCCTCACACACTTAGCACAACTGCAAGACTCGCAGTCACATCTTACAGCGTGTGAACACTGTCAGCTATTCAACCATAACAGGCACATCACTCAAACACACTGCGGCACACTCATTGACACACTTTCCGCTTTCTTGCAGGACAGGGTGGCACATAACCCGAAGCAGCATGGTCTACCTGCAGGGAGACAGGCATGCCTGCTTGGCCTAACTCCCATGGAGGAGACAGGGCTGGAGGTAATTGGAGTGGTCATCACTGAGTCTATGGTCAGTGGCGGGGTTGAAATAACTGAAGACGATGGTATCCTCATACCTAATCCTCCTTCTCACATTCCACTTCACTCTCATCCCACAATCTCTTCTGATTTACAAGCTGCAGATGGTGTGAGCATAAACCTCTTGCTTCCCCCCCTCCCTGCAACCTTACCCTTGTGCCTGTCTCCTTCCAGATAGCCAAGAACTGCAACCTGGCCAGGCAGTGGTGGAAGAGCAGGAATTGCAAGAGGAAGAAAGCAGTGATGCCGAAGACAAAGCACCATTACTCAATTTCACCCTCGCAACCACCAGCTCAGATACTGACACTGCGTGTAATTTAGAGGGTAGCATAGAGGCGGGAACTGCACGTGGTGAGTCACCGGGCACGAATGGCCTGCAGTCAGGGCAGGGAGAAAGGGTAGCGCAGGTGCCAGCACTCAAGTTCTGATACAGAGGACTCAGGTGAGGACTTTGATTCGGCGGCCTACAGAAGAACATAGATGGGAATGCACAATGAAATGCTTGGTGTTGGCAGGCCTGCTTACAATGTCAAGGAGCATGCAGGAGTCTGGCACAAACCTTGCGCTTGGAGCCCATCCATTCCAGCATGGAAGTGGCGGGCAACTCCATTAGCACACTTATGGACCCAATCATGATGCAGCGCCTGCTGGCCGTGTCTCACCTTACATTGCATCACAAGCAGAAGCAACCCAATGTTTGAGAGCCGCAGTGGAAGCTCAGACTGAAATCATGCAAGCTTAGATTGTTGCCATGCAAGAACAGACTGCTGCCATAATGGCTGCAGTTACCAGTGTTTGACAGTCGAGCAATCTGTCCTCCAGCAGATACTCAGATTGCTGAGGTGCCGCCCTGGGGAAGTGGCAGTGGCTCCATGGAGCATTACCTGCTGTCCTCTCTCAGGATGACAGCATTCATCCTCCCACCACTGCCACTCTGCCTGTCAGCCATCCCGGACTGCCGCCACCCATGCCGAGATGGTGCATTCTGAAGCTGGGCTTTCTAGGCCCAGAGCTGCTCGAGGTCATCCTCCAAGACCATCTGCAATCTCCCCCACTGAAAGTCAGCAGCCTTCCACCAGCAATGCTGCAGCCACTGGGATAGCACTGTGTAGGAGCACTAGAGCAGGCAAAGGCTCACGGAAGACAGGCACTAAGGTAACGCACAAAGCGATTAGTCGACGTTGGTATGGAATATTGGATGATTTGATTTATAAATTAGGTTTTGAATGTTTGTTTTGTGGTGGATGTTATTGTAGCATTGTGGCCAAGAGGACACTGTGATGGTCAGTAACAGAGGGAAGGTAAGGTGTTGGACTGTTGGTGAATAGGGAATTGGGGTTGCGTTCACTGGTACTGCAGTCAAATGAGTCGATCATGGACAGTGCAGCCAGAAGGTGGCTGTGTTGGTTGCCTCCTCCCCCTCCTCCTCAGCTCTTTGCCGTATACATGGTGACAAGGGCTGTGCTCTCATGATGGCGAGGTTGTGGAGCATGCAGCAGACCATGATGGATCTTGGGACACATTTGGTGAGTACTTCTGGGCTCCTCCAGAGCGGTCAAGGCAGTGGAAGCGTTGTATAAGAACACCGATGGTCTGCTCTATCAGATTCTGTGTGGCTTTTGTCATATGCATGCTGCCCAAGTGTGTTTGGGTTGCACATCCGTGTGGTGAGTCAGGTGGTCAGTGGATAGCCCTTGTCGCCCAGTAGCTATCAATGATCCCTTTAAGCTGCGTAGTTGCACAGCTCTCTGAGGGTCCCACGCAGCCGTCTTTTAAATAGAAAAACCGCCCATGCGCTATTTCAAAGGGGCTGCACGGCCCCCCCCCAAAAAATTACAGGGAACATTGGTGACCGGCCTCTGGTTTGTCATGGTGGCTAAAATGCTGATGGTACGGCGTACTGCCGCAGAATTAAGGCATTATGACTGCTGCCAGGATACCGTGCATGATGCATTGAGTATGGTCACATACCAGCCCACAGTGAGGGAGTGGAATCCCTTCCTGTTGCAGTACATCTCCGAATTCACATGCGGTGCCTTCAAAGTGACGTGTGTGCAATCAATGGCACTCTGCACCCTGGGGAAGCCTGCTATCCTGGCGAAGCTGTGTGCTCGCACCGCCTGCTTCTCTCTGGCAAGAGCAAATGAAATGTATTCAGCTCTCTTTGCTTATAGAGCCTCACTGATCTCCCTTATGCAACAATGCGCAAGAAACTGGGAGACATTGGAAATATTGCCTGCTCCAGCCTGCAAAAGGCCTGACACACACAAATTCATGGCCACACTCATCTTAACAGCCACTGACAATGCTGTCCTTGCCCTGCTCTGAGGCCGCAGTTCTGCCTGTAACAGGTGGCAGATTTCCGTGAGCACCTCCTTAGTGAAGCGGGGATGTCTCATACACTGTTCTTCGCTGAGGTTGAGGTAGGAGAATTACTCCCTGAAGACCCTAGGTGAATAAGGCCTCCCGCTGAAAGCCCTTCTCCTCTCCTCCTCCCTCTTCAAATAGCTTTTTCTCCTCTGTGTCGCCTCTGCTCATTCTCCCCATCATGCTGAAGGCCAAGTGGGATACAGAGTACTGCACCCATGTCTGGGAGCAACTCCTCTGAGCAGAAGCTTTTAAGTAACCTGCCCCACCACTCCCTGGACACTTGAACAACTTCAAATAAGGTAACAAACCACCAAACACTTTTACAAACTCACCAAGAGCCAGTCGGAATCAATCAGCAACTAACCTGAATGCAGTTGATGAATCCCTTTAAATAGCATTGGCGGGGCGTCCTTCCTGCTGCTGAACGCGTGTTCAGCTGTGTGTGTTAGCTGGAGGGTTGAGGTCAAAAATGGCAGCAGTGGGTCAAATCAGCGTTACACGCTGACTGACATCATGATCTGCGTACTCTGCATACTTCTGGAGCACAGTCCCAGTGCCCACGCAACAACCTAGCCAAAATGACATCCGGCGTGGCCCGCACCAGAAGTGTGCATGCATGAACGCCATTTTGAACCCAAGACGGGACTGTAGCACCAAAAAAACAGGCATTGCAGAGCCGAATTTAGCAGCGCTACACTCCTAAAGTCATGTGCTCCAATTCTCATCTAAAGGTCTATTGTCTACAGGAATAAAGTTACTTACATCTAAACAGCTGCATTTATCTTACTCAGGCTACTTACTCTGCAAAGAGATGTTTTAGATACAAAATGTACCCACTATATTGCTTCACCCATAATGCTTTGTGCTCCTGTCAAGTTATCTGAACTTTGTCATGTTCTTACTACAGGGTATTACTCCTAAAATCTACAAGGTCTAAGCCAGGCTAGTGGCCCAGATCCCTGAAGAAAGCACTAATTGACCTCTTCACACAGGGGGCCAAGAGGGAAGTGGCTGTGTTTTGGGGCGGGCTGGACAATCTCCATGGCAGGTGGGTTACTGGAGATGTGCTTGCAGTGGCACGTGCAATTGTCTACTCCTTGTACTGGCACTTGTGCTATCCTGCCCTCCAGACATAGCGAAGTGGCCGCTTGTAATACACTTAAATGGAAAGGTAAATCGGGTGGGGGTGTATAATGGGTGGCCGATCTGATAGCACCCGTTTAAAATCCCAGCTTAAGTTGAAAGCTCCGCCCATAGTTTGAAGTACATTTCCAATTTAGATTATAATATGAAAAAATAGGTTTAGCATGTGAAGCTGTTTATTGATCGATAGATTAAAATAGACAGGGCAATCCTATTAATGAAATTGTGGTCATTAAATATATTAAATAAACTAATTACATAAATTGTTTATCCACCTTCCTGTTATCTGCTAATCTGATCAGTGAGAGTCAGGTCTTTTGGGCTGGGTTGGGATGCATCTCTGGACTACTGAGCTGCACTTTTGGATTGAGTCTAGTACTCACTATGGGCCCAAGTTTCCACAAGAAAAAAAACGGGCGCCCCTCTGAGCTGGGCGCCCGTTTTTCGCGCCGAAAAAAATCCTTGGTATTCTCCACCTACTTACAGGTCCTCTGGCCCTCGGCGCAGCCAGCACGAGCTGTGGGGGGGGCGGAGCCAGGTCCCGGCGCTGAAAACAGTGCCGGGACCTCCGCACATGTGCGCTACAGTGGGCACGCAAGTGCAGTAGCTCCAGGCGCCGAACTGTGTGGGAGGGACCCGAAGCACGCAGCCCCGAGCCCTGGCTGAATGGCCTCACTGGGGCTGCATGAATAAGGCTCCTCCCACGGCCAGCTCCTGCTTCCCCCCCACCCCCCCCGACCGGACCCGACACCCGCTCCACCCTGCCTCCGGACCAGACCCGACACCCGCTTCCCCCCACCCCCCCGCCGCCGACCAGACCCGACCCGACACCCGACACCGATCTCTCTCCTCTCTCTCCTCTCTCTCTCTCTCAGCAACATGAACGGCTTTCTCCCCCCCCCTCTCTCTCTCTCCCTCCCCCCCTCCCTCTCTCCCCCTCCCTCCCCCTCCCGCTCAGCGGCACAAACGGCTGCAGAATTCTCCCTGGCTGAAGCACTTTCACACAGGTAGGAAGATGGTTTATTTAATCTTTTCTTGGCTTATAAATGTTTATTCAGGTTGGATTTATTTGTATAATATTTGTAGAAGTATAAATAAGGATTTATTGTCGAATTTAATGAGTTCCCTTTCCCCCCCCCTCCCCCCCACCTCGTTCTGGACGCCTAATTTGTAACCTGCGCCTGATTTTTTAATGTGTAGAACAGGTTTTTTCAGTTCTACAAAAATCTTCATTGGCTCCATTCTACTTTAGTTTGGAGTACGTTTTCACTGTGGAAACTTTCAAATCAGGCATCAGTGGCCGGACACGCCCCCTTTTGAAGAAAAAATTCTGTTCTAAAGTGGAACTGTTCTACGTGACTAGAACTGCAGAAAAAAAAATGTGGAGAATTGCGATTTCTAAAATAGTCCGTTCTCCACCAGTTGCTCCTAAAAATAAGGCGCGAATCATGTGGAAACTTGGGCCCTATAGGTCAGGATCTCAGGTCAGGTTGTGCTGTGTCTGTTGTTGGGGCTTTTTTAGCTGCGGTGCTGCCACTTTGGGTCAGATGAAAGATTTGAGTTGGTTCTTTTATCAGAACAGAGGTGTAACTGAGTTGTGTGTCAATTTCCATTCTCGACCGGGTGGGATAGGGTCCTCTCCCTCCATTATAGTTGATAATTGAGGTGCTACTGTGGTTATTTGTTTAACGTTTTACAATGTGCATATAAAAGTCAAGATTTGACAATACAAATTCAGAGGACCACTCTGCTTTCCTTCCATTTTCTACATTTTATCATATGCCCAGGCACCTCCTCTCTGTGTTCCTTACTACAGCGCAGTTTGTACCTGTGTGAAACAAAACTCCTCAAACTGCTCCACCATGTGCCAAGTTAGTTCTCCATCATTGCAGTCAAGCATGAGAGCTTTTGGCATACTATGAGGAGTCTGCCATGCAGAAAAGCTGGAGGTTCATGTACTACTGGAGAAACATTAATTAATGGAAAACCTGGAACCAGGATCCATAAAACTGCTACAGCGTAGTAGGGTTAGTTGGAAAACAGCACTGGAGCTTTGGGCATTCTTCATTCAGTTTTACAAGATTTGCAAATAATTACAAAATAATTACAAGAGAGAAGTCAATGTTAGGTTATGAATGCATAAAAAGATATTATTTATTATATACTCCCTTCATGGATGAAATTCTCCACTTTGATTCATTTTCTCAAACTGTAAAATTCTTAAATTTGTTACTTCATATCCAGTTAAAATTGGTATTTTATTTAAGTATGATTCTAATGATTAAAATTTAAGATAAAAACAGAAAATGCTGAAAATGCTCAGCAGATCAGGCAGCATCTGTGGAGAACCAGAGTTAACGTTTCAGGTCGATGACCTTTCATCATTTCGAGAGTTCTGTCCAAACATCATTGACCTGAAACATTAACTCTGTTTCTCTCTCCACAGATGCTGCCTGAGCTGCTGAGCATTTCCAGCACCTTCTGTTTTAGTTTCAGATTCCAGCATCCGCAGTTTTGTGCTTTTGGATTAAAATGTAAGTGTTGATTGGCCATGCTTTTGTTATAGATATCACAAGATTGTATATTAACTGTTTTTAACAGCTTGTCCTGATACCTCATAGCAGTACTGCACAATTTTAATCTCAGAATAGAGGGGATTCGCAGTATAACAAGAACTGACTATATACAATTACATTTCAATAGATATTACTGGTGTTAGCCTTAGCTCAGTGGTAGCAGCTTTACCTATATATGAGATAGTCGTAGGTTCAAGCCCCACGACAGAATCTTGAGCGCATAATATAGATTGACGCTTCCAGTTGGAGGCTATCTTTCAGATGATATCTTAAACCAAGTCCTTGCCAGTGAACATAAAAAGATCCCACTCACCCATCAATCCTACTACAACAACAACAGCTTGTATTTATATAGCACCTTTAATGTAGTAAAATATCCCAAGGCACTTCACAGGTGCGTTATAAAACAAAATTTGACACCGAGCCACATAAGGAATTATATAAGAGCAGATAGTCAAAGGCTTGATCAAAGAGGTAGGTTTTAAGGAGAATCTTAAAGGAGGAAAGAGAGGTAGAGAGGTGGAGAGGTATAGGAAGTAAATTCCAGAGCTTAGGGCCTTGGCAGCTGAAGGCACGGCCACCAATGGTGGAGCGATTAAAATCGGGGATGCACAAGTGGCTAGAATTAGAGAAGCGCAGATATCTCGGAAGGTTGTAGGGCTGAAGGGATTACAGAGATAGGGAGTGGTGAGGCCATGGAGGGATTTGAAAAAAATGGACAATAATTTTCAAATTGAGGCATTGCTTAACCGGGAGCCAACGTAGGTCAGCAAGCACAGGGCTGATGGGTGAACGGGATTTGGTGCGGGTTAGGACATGGGCAT
Source organism: Pristiophorus japonicus (assembly GCF_044704955.1). Classification (NCBI taxonomy): domain Eukaryota; kingdom Metazoa; phylum Chordata; class Chondrichthyes; family Pristiophoridae; genus Pristiophorus; species Pristiophorus japonicus. The sequence continues at coordinate 200,525,959 of NC_091982.1, read as the reverse complement.
CAGAGTTTTGGATGACCTCAAGTTTATGGAGGGTAGAATGCGAGAGGTCGGCCAGGAGTGCATTGGAATAGTCAAGTCTAAAGGTAACAAAGACATGGATGAGGTTTCAGCAACAGGTGAGCTGAGGCAGGGCGGAGTTGGGCGGTGTTCCGGAGGTGGAAATAGACGGTCTTAGTCACAGCGAGGCCATCCCTGACCTACACTAACTCCTTATTCTCCACAATGTTGGATTTAAAATCTTCATCCTCATCTTTCATTCTGCTAATGGCTTCATCACACTCTCCCTCTGCAACTTCGTCCAGCCTTACCTTCCCTCCTGCACCTTTTAATCCTCGTGCTATGGCATTAGGTGCATCTCGCACTCCCTTTTCCACACCATGGCTGCGCTTTCTCCACACGCGGCGGGATCGATGCGGTCGGGGTAGGCGGTGTGTTCAAAGCCCGCTCTCCGCAATCTTCCCACGATTTGCTCGTCAAGCTCACCCTTCGGGCTTCCCAGCCAATTAAGAGGAAGCCGGTCTGATGACATCATTTGATGATGCGTCATCAGCCGGTTTCCTTAAAGGGATCATGCCCACAATGGTTTTGACAGTTCTTCTGTCACTATCCTGCAGCATTTGAGGAGCTGAAAACACTGAGACAATGCACAGAGGTGCAGGGCTGCACTTGGGCTCTTCCATGATTCCCTCCATATGCTTATGGAGGGAGTCACAGCACGCAGGGAGGTTCTCTTCCTTTCCCATGGGCGGGAGGGCCCTCCCCAGGACACTAGCACAGCCTGGTTGCACATTGCACAGGAGGGCACAAGCAGGGACGTCATCACAAGGACCAGGCTGCAATGGTGCAAGCCCTTCAATGATCTCAGCAGATCACAAAACGTTACTGCAAAGTCACACTCAACCTCAGCCTGCTGTGCCACTCATCACATTCCCATCACTCTGTTTTCCCTACTCTACCCCTGCACATCCTTTCCCACACCAACTTACCGTACACCTCCACCCATCCCCCTCTCTCTCTCTATCTAGATTATCAGTTCCCCATTTCATTAGCCACCCCTCACACTCATTCTTGTCCAATCATACCAATTACAAGGGAATGCACTTGGGTCCTTTAGCCAATGTTCATGTCTAGTTAATGTTGATGTATTGTCAAGCATTGAAATCTTTATTTTCAGGACTTTTCATTCTTGGACAGATTTGTGAGCACCTTTGGAAGTGGGTTAGTGAGTTGTAGTGAATGGTGAGACATAAGGGCACCCCCCACAATTGTGGTGAGTGTGAAAGGAATTGCGGGGATTCTTTATGGAGCTGGCGTCAGGTGGTGCCAACCTGGCGCATCATGTGGGCAGTCAGGGTGTACAGCGTCAAGTGAACTAAATGTGACCATGGTGAGGCCATCACCGGGCAGCAATGTGGTCAGGTGCTGATGTCCTGTGTACTGTGCAGCATCAGGTGATTGCGGAGAAGGTTGGTGTTGTTGGTGGTGTTGTTGGTGTATTTAGTGATGTTGGTGTTGGAGCTGGGACCAAGGTGGGACTTTTTCATGGGCACTGATGCTGCTGGAATAGATGGCAGGTGAGGTTGAGGTGACAGAAGCGCCCTGTCAATGGTGAGAGAGGTTGCCCTGAGATGACAGTGAATAGAGAGTTCACTGCAAACACTTCCAAAGTGCATACAGCTCAAATATGCTTCCAAAACCTGAAGAATTCAGCTTCTGACATTAGAAAGTAAATAGCTGTGAAATGGTAGATTTTATACCACTTCTGCAGCTGTCAACTAGCCAAAGCAATAGAGAGTCACTGAGAACCCGACACACTTGCCTGGTGTGAAACTCGAGGGCTAGCAAAGCCGTCAAAGGGTTGGTGAAATTGTAAGTGCCAGCTTTTAAGCCTCTTAACCAGCATATAAGTAGGTTTTAATGATGTTAATGGTCTGTCCTGCTGCTTGCTGTCGGGTCTGCTCTCCGAACACCAACCTGACAGTTGAGAAACTCACACGAAGGCGGGTTCCGAGTGGGATCCCAACCCGTCTCCAAACCCGCACTCGCAGAGCTGGGAAAATTCCGGCCCATAGGTGGCAAAACCTTTGGCACACTGGAGGGCCGAAATTGCCCTCCGCCCGAAATGGGTTGCACCTATCGATTTCGAAGGATTGTGTCAAATCCGGAGAAATTCAGGTCTTTGTGTTATTTTTGTGGAGTGGAGCGGAAGTGGTCTGCTCCTCGGGGTGGAAGCGCGGTCAGGTCGGAGTGGCAGTCAGTAGCGGGGCGGAAGTGGGGGAAAGTTGGAGTGGCCGACGCTCCAAGTCATCAGCGTTGCGCTGATGATGTCATCGCGCTGGTGAGTCACAACGTCCCTTCCCTTCGGTTAAAGGGGAGGGCCACTGCGAACTCTGCAAACACTGGGCCACCAGGGTGGGTTTCGGCCAGGTCTGTGGTCTGGCACCCAAGAGGCGGGAAAATGGGTGGGGCGGTCCCCTACCCCGCTCCAAAATATAAAAAATGGCAGCCCCTCTGCGGCCAGTCCGCACCGACCTGAAGGCCTGGGCCTTTGAGGAAGGGGCAATTTCGGCCTCTGGCACTACCATTGTTAACACTCTCCATCTCTCTACTCTTTCTGACTTTAAATGGCTTCATAACAGTGATTGTAGTATGAAACCAATTCATTGGTTGTGAAGTGTAACGAGGATGCTCGAGACAAACACATGCGCTTTCATCTTAAACTCTTTAAAAACTCAGCTTCTTGACCAGACTTTCAGTTAGCTCTCCTACATTCTCCCACCATGGTTCAGCATCTATTGCTTTATTTTCCCTCTGCAAAATGGCTTGAGACTATTTGTCTAAATTAACAAGTTTATAAATGAAAGTTGTTAATTTCACGCATATTGAAATGTAAATTAAAGATGAAATATTATTATTTAACATGAATCATTGTATTGTTCAATTTCTTCATTTTTAATTGACCGTTCTTTTAGTTTTCATTCCATTGTTGTTTAATGGGTACAGAGACAACTAGGAACTAAATAGACCAAACTGAGCATTCTAATAAATAAACACAATTGAAACATCAGATCTAAGTACAGATATCAGATGGCCACACACTTCAAAGATCTCTGGATCACACTAGATTATATACATGTAATCATATGTCTGTAGAAATCATCTCACAAAAGTTTCTGTCTATTTCCTCCTAACCATCTGGGAAGAATGAAAGTGAATGAAGAAAGAAATATATCAACTAGGGATACAAATTGCTGTTAATGTTAATCCTGACCATATCTGGTTATACACCCATCTGCAAAATGCTGTAAAATTACATTTTCATGTTATTTTAAAGAATGATGTGCACAAGAGAAGCAGATGAAAAAAATATCCGGAGCTCCACATTTTGAGCGATTCTGCTGTCCAGATTGTACAAAACCCTTTATAAACATGGATACAGGAATCAATACAGGTGCAACGTCCCGAATCCAGAACTCCAAAAACCGGAATTGTCCAAAAACCGGACATTTTGCATTTAGCTGATGGAGTCGTCCAGAATTATTGTCTGAAAACTAGACATTTTTGAGGCAAAATCCAAAATTTGGTCGAGGATTCTGGATTTCAGACAAGAAAATCAAGTCTGAAATCCGGAATCCTCGACTGAATCCATGCTTGATTTTGGGTTTCGCTGGATTTCAGACTGCGCCGCTTAAAATCCGGCACGGATTCAGTCAAGGATTCCGGATTTCAGACTATTGATTTTCTTGTCTGAAATCCGGAAAAAAACAAAAACGGAATTCCGGATTTCGGACATTGAACCTGTAATTGGGAAAAAGTTGACACACAAACTGTGACAAAAGTTAAATGGTGTAAGCAATAATTGTGCTCAGATACAAGAGTTTTAATAAGATACTGAGAGATTATTAAGAAATATAAGTGGTATATTGCAGGGAACCACAAAGAATAAAAGTGTGGGAGAGAAAGGAAAATCAAGAACTAATAATTAGGTAAAGCCAAGCTTGAGTTTTAAAAGATTATTGGATGAAGGGAAGACTGAGGAAGGTAAGGTCTACCATGGTTTCCATGCTCTGAGAAAGAATGTGTTATATTCGGTGATGTTAAGAGTATTTTGAAATTTCAAAGAGATAATATGAATCGAATCTCTGGAGTTGGGTCGAACTTTGAAGCAATCTCTTCGTCACGTCTTAACTGTGATATCTTGTTAGTCTCTAAAATGGCATATCCTTTAAACTTCACACTTACCAATCTGAAGTTTAGAGTGCAGAATACGTAGCATTGGTTTAGCGAATACATTTGCTGCATCATATCGGGTGGGTAGCCTGCAGACATCCTATTGTGCATCAATGCCTTAGGATACACTGTACACAAAAATGGTGATTTTAAAAACCAATTATATATTGAAAAACACATGAAGTGCTCAGCTGAGAGGGAATGAGGTTTACTAGCTCTATATTCCCATCAAAGTAACCTGCAAGGAATAGCTAGGTCTCAAACCATGCTCTCAGTTTTTATAAAACTAGTTAAAAGGGGGAAATGTGATATGAAAGAAGAAGGGTTCTTCAACATAATACATAATTTATATAGTGCCTTGTCTTGTCCTCAGGCCGTCGGAAAACACTTCACAGCCAATGGATTACTTTTGAAGTGCAGTTAGTGTTGTTATGTAGGTAATGAGAAAATTACTGAAAATAAGATTAAGCAAAAGATAAAAATAAACTCTGATGTGTCTGGCAAAGCTGTAAATGTTTGGAAATGGACATCCTAAATGGCCTTGTGCAACTAAAGAAATTCCTATTATAGCAAACCTTTCAAGAACAATAGGAATGCTCCCAAAAAGCAGCTGGCAGAGACAACAGCTTTGTCGGAAAGCTCTGGGATAATCAAGAACAATGTATCAGTACATGGGATACAAGAAGCTCCTGTGCACAAGGGTGCAGTAAAGTTGGAGATCTTTCAAAATAACATTAGGAGAAAGGCTCCCTAGTGATTTAGGTAGTTTTACAGAATTATGAGAGAAGTCAGATAATTGAGGTACCTCAAGAAGCAATAGCATGGGAACACCATCACCTCCAAGTTCCCTTCCAAGTAGAATCATAGAGCACAGAAGGTCATTTGGCCCATCGTGTTTGTGCTGGCTCTTTGCAAGAGCTATCCGATTAGTCCCACTCCCATGCTCTTTTCTTATAGCCCTGCATATTTTTCCTTTTCAAGTATATATACAATTCCTTTTTGAAAGTTACTATTCAATCTGCTTCAACCATCGTTTTAGGCAGTGCGTTCCAGATCATAACAACTCGTTGCATAAAAATAATTTTCCTCATCTGCCCCTAGTGCTATCTTGACTTGGACATTGATCAGCATTTCTTCATCATCACTAGGTCAAAATCCTGAAATTCCCTACTTAATATTCCCTGGTTAACAGTATTGTGGGAACAACATCACTATAAGGACTGTTGTGATTCAAAAATATGGTCCACCAATTCCTTCTCAGAACAACTGCAGATCAGGAGTAAATGCAGTATTCCTAGCAGTGGCAATATCCCGAGAATAAATTAAAACATTCGATAATAACTTCCAATTTGTGTCCCCTAATCTTTAAATTCCCCTACCACATTGATCTATTGTGTTAATGTTTTTCATAATCTTCAAAACTATTTGGGTCGCTTAGAATTGTCCCCTTTTCCAAAGAGGACAAGCCTAGCGTCCTTAATCTTCTTTCCTAACTTAGATTCCTGACACCCAGAATAATCCTGATTGTATCCTTACAAGGGCAATAATATCCTTCATATGATTAGAGGACCAGAACTTCACAAGGGTCTTCCAATGCAGATCGAACAAACTTGTAGTTTCTAAGTATAAAGCTTCCGAACAAATGGTTAATTCAAAGGAATGTTCCCTACAGATTCTGCCATCAATTCCATTAAGATTTCTGGTCGAAGGCTATGCAAACAACAAAACCTTTATTTTCTCCTGGAGTGGGATTCAGGCGAGCGTGATGGCAAGGTGAAGCGAGTGCCAAACCCCACACCCGCTCTTTGACCTCAGCAGCGTGAGTCCCGGTCAGAAAGCGGCAGTTGCCCGCAGGCAGGAGCAGAATTTCGGGCAGCAGCTGGCCACCAGCCAGCTCTAAAGAGGGGTTTTCAGGAGAGTCTCTAAGGCAAGAATGCGAGGGAGCCCAGGTTAGTACAGGCCTAAACTTTCCTTATGGAGCCAGAGGAGCTCTCCTATGCATCCTGACCCCATAAGGAAAGTAAAAAATAACTAACCTTATATGACATCTCCTGGTTCCGGATCCTCTTCAAGCTATCTTCACGTGGCGGGAAAGCCACAATGGTTTCCCTGTTCCGGCCACAGTTAAAATTGCAGTCAGGGCCTGATGACTACTTCGGACCCTGAGCTGCATGTTTAAAGAAGGACCCCACTGACGTCAAGTGAGTTCCCTTCCTGCCTGCACAGAAGAGCAGGTTCAAATTGAACATGGTGGGACCTGTGCAGGATGTTGGCAGGTAAATCACCCAGCCAATTTTAACTATGTGCCTGCCAGATTTATACTAGGAGGGTAAGGTTAAAATCACCCCATAAATCTTTCAGCATGAAGGCAACACCTATGATGCTATAGGAGGAACTTGGAACTAAAAGAGCAGCTTCAATATGAGTGAATCTCATTATTCTTTCTTTGACTATGTCATACCAAAAATTAAAAATAACATTAATGCATTGTATGCAACCATAATTTCAATGAAGGTTGTAGAAATAACGCATCATTAGGGGGGTCTACAGGCATACTATTTTGTCCGAAATAGACAAAATAATAAAAGAAATGTTCAGATTTAAACAAGGCAGGTTATGACCTCATTATAAATATGTTATTCCACTCAGTCACATAGTACGTGAAGTGACACACTAGAATGTTCTCTATATAACATGTAAACTCACTACAAACAGGGACACTGTACAAAGTTTTCTTCGTTTGCTAAAGTTGTGAAATATTTCATGCACATTATGGTTTCAGGCCCATTTTGCATTGTAAATCTGTGAGTGTTATATATGAAAAATGAACATACTCTGATATATTTCAATATAATGCATTTACCATATGGGGTATGAATCACAATGTTCAAGAGGAAGAATATAAAAAGGTTCCTTTCTTTCATTTACAAGAAACCTACTCTCCCAATATTAACATTAGACATGCTGGCTACTGAATTTGTGGAGTTAAGCATATAAATGTGTTGTTTATTCATAATAGTAGCCATTATTACAGGTTCCATATGTTATAGGTTATCGAAAAGACTAATTCTGAATATTCCTATTTGTGACATTGAATAGTTAGTTCAAGTCCACAATGAAGCTACAAGTATGCAAATAGTCCCCCAAAATGCTCTGTACATGAAACGTAGCAGTGCCTATTTAAGGTAGCAAATTTACCTTAAATATAGGCAATTATGCTTTTAATATACTGTCATTTAATAACCCTTCCCCAGCAAAAGTGAAGTAAAGTGATTTGATAACATTTGTTCAAAAATACTATATATCCAATTGTTGTCATAAAAAGTCAGTTCACCTACCTTCAGCATTTTGTGTTGTACACTAAGTGCACTGTATCGGTTATTGGAATCTTGCTGCAAAACAGAAATTAATAAGAAGGCCAACTTGTCATTTTGTTGGCATTTTAATATATTCATAGTGAAATTACATCAGAAAGCAGAACAAAAGACCAAAATCAAAGGAAAGTGGCAACGAAAAGGTAGGCTTATTTTTATTAATAGGGTGTCAAATGCAGATATTTATTGATGCAGTGGTAGCCTTTGGCCTTGAACAATGACAAGAGTGATGTGAATTTCTCCAGGCTACTGTAGATCATTGGAACACAGGGCTACTAATCAGACAGGGAACGGAATCCAGATAAAACAATTTGCTACACTGACATGAAAAGTTTTACAGGCGAGTTGAAAATGAAATGCAGATCAAAACATGAAGCACAGGTTCTGCAAATTTAGACGGCTATTCCGAAGAATGCCAGTAATTTATTTAACTATCATAGAGCATTGGCCAGTTAGTTTTGGATCATTTCAACAGCAAAGAATTTGACATTCTACTTGCTGCGAAACCTTATTCTGTTAATTCATGTAAAAATATCAAATAGCTCTATTTTTGAGTTGTTAGCAACAACTGATATAGCACAACATAAATGAAAGGGAAAGGGAACAAGACCTGGGAATGTCAGCAGGCATCACAGAACTGATGGCCACAAGATTAAATCCCAGTTTAAAACACTTTAGTTACCCAGGTAGGCTCAATGAGCTTGGCTCTATAAACTTTGGAGCAGTGTAGACTTAGAGGTGATTTGATTGAGGATTTTAAAATAATGAAGGGATTAGATTGTGTTTATATCGACCAATTATTTCAACTGAATAGGTTAAGGAGGACCAGGGATCACGTTTACAAGTTATATAAGGGCAGAACTAGGTTGAATTTTAGGTGGTTCCTCTTTTCCTAGCGATAGTGGACCTGTGGAACAGGTTGTTGGCTCATGTGATGGATGCTGATTCCCTCAAGTGAAAGCTTTCCCTCAAGTGAAAGTGTTCCTGGCTGGGGTGACGATCACCTCGTACAAGAGGTAGGTATCTTATAACATAAACCATAAACTAGGGCTAATGTGATCTCATGGACTAGTTTTGATTGTTTAAGGAAGCCGGAGAGGAATTTTTCAGTCCCCATCCACAACTGTAATTGACCTGGGTTTTAAAATCCGTTATTTTTCCCACCTCTTCCAGGAGATTGTCTGGCTCTGGGTGGAGTTGGGAGTATATGTGTGGCAATGCCTAAGGCACCACAACTGTGTGTGACAAGCTGAATGGACCAGTAGGTCTTTTCCTGTCCGTCATTTTGATATGCGTGTTACTAATATTACACAAATACGTTTTTCTCCAGCTGCAAATTATAAGAAAATATTCTGTGCAGATATAGGTAAAATAAATACAATGCGCCTTGCCAATACAATAAGGCAAAAACCAATCTTAGACATTTCAGCTTGTATTAGGTTCAAACAACTGATCATAAATAAGTTTGTAGATGTATTTAAATAATGCCATGAAAAAGTTATTCAGTTAACAATAACTAAAGGTATACACTAAAATGTTTCATTAGTGCTGAAAGCATGCGCATTCTGTTCTAAAGAAAAAACCTTTATGACAATGTTATAGATAGCATTCCTTAGCAACAGATTACTCACCTTTTCTTTGTTCAAGGCTTCTTGTGCTTCTAACTTATAAACCAAATAATCTAAAGTAGAAATTTTAAAAAGTAGTTAATGTTCCGACTGAACTGAAATCAAAAAATTCTAATCAATTAGGCAGCATATTGGTAAATCAACACACTGCAGCACAGAATAGTGGGGGACAGGTTTGATACTTCACTGAAGTCCTGATTCAGTCACTTGGGTATGTGGAGGCCAGGAATCTCCAAGCGACAAGACGACAAAAAGAGTATGTTTAGGGTGTTTGCACCAAACCAGCACTGTGCAGCATGCAGCAGTGGCATTGGAACTGGCCAGCCATGGCAATCTCGGAGTTATGAGAGATTGTCCTCCGGTGAGATTTGTAAAGGGAAGGAAAAATAAAATGGTACAAACCTAAAAACATTCTAACCAGTCAACCCCATTCTTCAATGGTCAGTGAAGGAGACAAGAACTATCCCACATTATTGTATGTGTCAATGCCCAAATAAAATTAGAACTATTTATATTAATAAGGATGTTTTTTATTTTTGCCAGATGCAGGTCCCTGGATGTCTGACATTTAATGACACTGATGTCTATTATGGAGAAGTATGAATTTTTTTGCAATGCAATATAATAAAACAATAAACAGTCACTACTGCTTTTTTTTAAAACACTTTAACAACTATTTGTCAGCAGGATGGCATCATCATCGTAAAATTGCTGCACTATATTTTGTGGAGTAGTTTCAACCAATTCCGAGTAACAACAGCCATGTTTCATGACCTGCTCTTTCCTACATTGTAAACAATGGTGATACATGTACCACTATTTCCAGCATTCAGGAACTCACCAAAAGTGAGAACACCCATAGCTAAGCATGTAACTAAGCTATACAGACCAGGAGGTTCCACGTCTCATTCCAACTCTTGCCTGAGTCAGCTGATCTGAGTTGGGTTGGCAATGAGAGCACCAGAATTAGCCTTGACACTGCAGGTCGAGGTAGGTGACAATTAGCCAGGGTTCCATATCTGGTTGCAACCCTGATGGAGGTGCACATTGAGTGAGGACAGGATCAGGTTCAGTTCATCTCTGCTATTTTAAAACAAATCGGTTATTTCTTGCACTAAATCACTGAGAGAGAAATCTTGAATGAATGTACTAAGCATTTGTACATTAGTATCACAAGGCATAATTGACTTCATGAGTAGAAGAGAGAAAGCTGGCTTAAAGATTCCTAAAAAGTCTGATCTTTTTTGATAAAATCATTTTATTTATATCCTATTTCTCCTTACAAAACAAATTGGCGAAGAGCAATGATCGATTGAACTTCATTTGCTTATACTCCTCCAGGTTGCTCGCTCAAAATCCTTGTCTCCCTCCCTAACAGCACTGTAGAGTATCTTCACCTCATGACTGCAGCGGTTCAAGAAGGTGGCTCACCACCACAAGGGCAATTAGAGATGGGCAATAAATGCTGGCCTTGCCAGCGATACCCACATCCCATGAATGAATAAAAAAGGGTCCATGAACAGATAGATACACATATTATTTCTGCTGCACTTATTTAAGAAAGGAATCAACAACATGGTTTAAAAGGTCACTTCACAAAACTGATAATTCAGATTTTCCATTAGATGGTTAAGCTACTTCTAATTTTCAGAAGCGCTTTGCTACTTATGAAACCTTTCACCACTAATACTGTCAGTAAAATGCAAGTATGCAGTTTCCTACTGTAAATATAAAAGATTTGACCTACAATATTCCAGTAGTCTGTTCAAAATGATGCTTCCTGCATACCATATCAACTTGAAACAATGAAAGTTCATTGAAACATTTCACAAAGCATTCACATACAATATGTTAGAATTACTTCATTTAGTCAGTTCAGTGGATTATAAGAACATAAGAAATAGGAGCAGAAGTAGGCCATTTGGCCCCTCGAGTCTGCTCCACCATTCAATAAGATCATGGCTGATCTGATCATGGACTCAGCTCCACTTCCCTGCCCACTCCCATAACCCTTTATTCCCTTCTCACTCAAAAATATGTCTATCTCCACCTTAAATATATTCAATAACCCAGTCTCCACCGCTCTCTGGGGCAGAGAATTCCATAGATTCACAACCCTCTGAGAGAAGAAATTTCTCCAGTTTTAAATGGGCGGCCCCTTATTCTAAGACTGTCCACTAGTTTTAATTTCCCCTATGAGTGGAAATATCCTCTCTGCCTCCACCTTGTCAAGCCTGCTCATTATCTTATGTTTCAATAAGATCACCTCTCATTCTTCTGAACTCCAATGTGTATAGGCCCTACTTACTCAACCTATCTTCATAAGTCAAACCCCCTCTCTCCAGAATCAACCTAGTGAACCTTCTCTGAACAGCCTCCAATGCAAGTATATCCTTCCTTAAATACAGAGTCCAAAACTGTACGCAGTACTCCAGCTGTGGCCTCACCAATACCCTGTACAGTTGTAGCAGGACTTCTCTGTTTTTATACTCGATCACCCTTGCAATAAAGGCCAACAGTCCATTTGCCTACCTGATTACTTGCTGTACCTGCATACTAACTTGTTGTGTTTTGTGCACAAGGACCCCCAGGTCCCTCTGTGCTGCAGCACTTTGCAATTTTTCTCTATTTAAATTATAATTTGCTGCCAATCTGCCGAGAGCCCACACCTAGGAGGGCTGTAGCAGCATTAAATGGCAGCTCAATTGGTCAATCTCCAGGCACGGAGAGTTGGAGGAGGACCTTAAGTCAAGCTATGAAAAAAGTGACAGTCTGCAGAAATTCAGTGTGAAGGGCAAGACAGTGGGAGAAAAAAAAAATCTCCTTTTTAGCACCAAGTAGTGAGAGCATTGCTAATCAGAAAAGTGAATTTAACCTGCTAACAGGGACAGTATAGAGTGCTTGGCTATTTTCTATGTTATGAGGAGTGTTATGTAATAGATTAAAATTCATTGTAAAAATTATCCTGTTCATTTATATACTTTATGTAAAATAAATTATCCTTTTAATTTATATTATCATTTACTCACTAGAACGTTCATCAGTCCACCTTCTGGTAGATAGAAGAGATAAATGTGGGGCATGTGCAAGATCCCTGTATGACTAGATATTGGGTAGTGAAGGTGAACTGATCATAAAAGGACATAAAGGGGCTGAAATTCAGGGTCTCAGAAAGACCTGTTACTGCCCGTTTGCGGTGGCCACGGCTTTGTGGCCAACTGGCCGCCCCGACCCGAATTCAGCCTGGACCCAATTCCACCCCGATGCTGATGACCGCCGCAAGCGCATCATCAAAACGTGAACCACCGCTCTCTCATCTGAAAAATAACCCGACAGAAAATCAGGTAAAAAAAAAAATCGATGCCCCATCACGCGGTGCCCCCGACAGCTTTTTCTGTCGGTGCATCTTGAATCCTCTCTCTCGGCCCTGGCATTGCGGCGGAAATTAAAGGGGAGGGCCGAATGCCGCGGTCACCATATAATTTTTTTTTGACGGCCGACATTGAACTATTGTGCCCCCTGGTTTGGCCGGGCAGCCAACAGGTAGCCTGGCACCCCCTCTTGGGTGCCTGGCCGCTGGCCCAGCCGCAACCATCCCTGGTGGCGTCGTGGGCCAAAGTTTAAAAATGCCCGATTCTCTCCCCTTTAAAGGAGGGGAGAGAGCGCGGTGACGCACACGCGCTGTGACGTCACTACCACTCCACCGCTGATTGACAGAGGCGGAATCCCGATCCTGCCTCAAATTCAGCCCCTCAGCCTCACTTGCCGCCGCACTTCAACTCCCTTCATGACCAGCTTTGTTGCACATCTGAATTTTGGCCCCAAAGTCTGCTTATGGGTGAGACCAGTGATGCTGAGCAGACTCAAAATTTTAACAGCTGCACATATGGACAGAAAACTCTCAATATTCTGAACTGATATCCTATGGACATATGGCGAACAATGCAGGCAACTTAAAATAAACCAGTATGAGTGATACAGGGCAAGAAAAAATAAATGCCTAGGGCAGTACAGAGCAAGATAAAAATATGGGGAAGAGTGACATAGGCCGGAATCTTACTGGTACTGCGAGCGCAAGTTTGGAAGGTAGAGCGCAGTCAAAATGGCCGTGATTGATAGCAGGGTGAAGTCCGCACTGAACCCACCTCCTTGTGAATTTCCAAAGTGCCAGCTCTGCCTGCGGTTTGTAGACCCGGCAATAAGCGACGGGTCAGGCAATTGAGATAGTTAAGAAGCTACTAAAGGTTATTTAAGTAGCATTTTACCAGGTCCTAACGATTTTTCCAAGTTTTGTAGGAGATTCCCATCCCTCGGGGATCACGTCAAGTAAGTGTGTTGGGTTCTCAACAATTCTGGATTGGTTTGAATGGTTGATAGTTGCAAATGTGGTATAAAAGCTACCATTTCATAGCTGTTCAATTTCCAATCTTAGAAGCTGGAGCCTTCAGGATTTGGAATGCACTTTTCAGCTTTATGGAGGTTTGAAATGTTTGTAGTGAACTCTTTATTCAGTGTCACCTCCTCGGAGCAACTTCTCTGACCATTGACAGATCGCTTCTGTCATCTCAACTTCAGCTGCCATCTATTCCATCAGCATCAGTGCTGTTGAAAAAATCTCACCTTGGTCCTCAGAATCCCATCACGATCAGCCCCAATACCAACATCATTAAACACACCAGAATCACCAACAACAACACCAACCTTCTCCGCAATCAGCTGATATTGTACAGGACACAGGGCAACAGCACATGACCACATTGTTGTCTGGGACGCCAGAGGTGTCCTCACTATGGCCAGATTTGCTTCACTTACTTTCGCTGTACACTCTGGCTGCCACATGATGCATCAGGTTGGCACCACCCCACACCAATACCATGAAGCCTCCCTACAATGCCCAAGCCATTCCTTTCACACTCATCACCATGGGGGAGGGCTGGTGACCGTTATGTCTCACCATTTACTGCATCTCACTAAGCCACTTCCAAAGGTGCACACAGATCTGTCCAAGAAGGCAAAGTGTTGAAAATATGATTTCAATGTTTGACAACACATTAGCAGAAACTTTACATCAGCATTGGTGAGAACACCCAAGTTCCTACCCTTATGTGTTGTTATTTGGTATGATTGGACAAGGATGAGGGTGAGTGTGAGGGGTGGCTAGTGAGATGGGAATGTGATAATGTAGATAGAGAGGGATAGGTGGAGGTGCAAGGTAAGTTGGTGTGAGTGAGGATGTGCAGGAGTAGGGTGGGGAAGGCAGAGTGGTGGGGATGTGATAAGTGGCACAGCAGGATGAGGTTGAGTGTGGCTTTGCAGTAACCTTTCGTGATCCAGTGAGGTCATTGAAAGGTTTGCGCCACTGCAGCCTGGTCCTCCTGACGACATCCCTGCTAGTGCCCTCCTGTGCAATGAGCAGCCAGGCTGCGTGGTGTCCTGGGGAGGTCTTTTCCGGCACTTTAGTTCGCGAGGTTTCCATCCTTGCGCCACGAGAACTGTACAACACCTCCCCTAGCGCTGCGCCCCTAATACAGGGCCCAGATGTCCAAACTTCCTTACCAAAGCGCAAACTATTCCAGGCCAGTAACTTTCCCGCCCCACCTCTGTTTTCGCCCCAAAAACAGAAAAGCTTAAAATCCAACTCCAGGTTTGGTCTAACCAGGGCTTTGTATAGCTGCAGCACAACTTCTATCCCCTTGTATTCTAGTCCTGAAGATATAAAGGCTAGCATTCCATTAGTCTTTTGGATTATTTCCCGTACCTATTCATGATATTTTAATGATCTATGTACCTGGACCCCCAAGTCTCTTTGGGACTCCACTGTTTTGAGTTTTTCCCCATTTAGAAATACCCTGTTCTATCCCTTTTAGGTCCAAAGTGGATGGCCTCACATTTGCCTACACTGAAATCCATTTGCCACAGTTTTGCCCATTCACTTAATCTATCAATATCCCTTTGTAATTTTATGCTTTCATCTACACTGCCTACAATTTCGTCTATCTTTATGTCATTGACAAATTTGGATATGTGGCTTTCTATCTCATCCTCTAAGTTGTTAATAGATACAGTGAATAGTTGAGGCCCCAACACAGATCTCTGCGGGTCAGCACTAGGCACATCCTGCACTTTATCTGCTCATTATCCCTACTCTCTATCTCCTGCCACTCAGCCAATTTCCTAACCAGGTTAATAATTTGCCTTCAATGCCATGGGCTTCAACCTTAGTTATCAGTCTCTTATTCGGGACTTTATCAAATGCCTTCTGGAAGTCCATATAAATAACATCCATAGACTTTCCCCTGTACACTACTTTAGTCATCTGTTGATTGTCAATTAATTTGAAATTCTGCAACAAATACCCCATGATCAACCCAGGTGTGGTAACTCTCCCCCACCTGAGTACAGTGCATCAGCAGGTGGCTATAGAGAACACTTTAAGAACATGGCTAGTCAGATGTAGATGGCTTTTACCACTGAAGAAAAATATAAGATCATCAAATAGGTGGGGGTGCAGGCAGGAGAAATGAAGATAGTTGCAGCACAGAAATATAACATTCCACATTCTACCCTCTCTCTCCATCGCAAAAACAAGAATAAAATCAAAATAGAAGGCAGTACGCACACGAACAAGAGGCCTGACGATCGATAGAAACTAGTCCTCGGGCCTCTTCTGACTAACTGGATTGAGCTGTCGCCACTGGTCATGCAGTTCGCCCGACAGGAACAAACAATTTCGGGACGCTGGCAGCATCCCTAAGTTAAGTCCCGGGAACGGGATGCGGCGGCAGACCCCTGGCTCCACTGGGAACATTATTTTTTTAAAGATTGTTTAAAGATTTGTTGGCGGCCGCTGAAGAATCCTGAGCGTGGCCGGGCTGCTCCACTCACCAGGAAGTCAGTTTGAAAAGGGGGTCCTTCAACAGGCATTAATCTCCTTGTTAATATATTCAAGGGGCCGAATGCCTGTTTTTGACTTCCACCCGGGACACCTAAAAAATGGGACCCATGAACTTAGCAGTGAGTCACCTGTGGGCACCTGCGCAGATTAGCCGCAGGCTGTCCTGCTGGTAAATTGATATATTTTGCACACGTTTTACACCCAAACATGGGCACAACATAATTTCTACCCCAATCTTCATGAATTATCCAAACTCGTCATGCTGGAAAAGGACAATGAATTTTAAAACCAATCCTATTTCTACATCATACATCAGTCACTTCAAAAACTGCCATGCAATTAAGTCCAGGCCCACATATGGTAGATAATTACGCCCTTACAGAAACCATTTACAATTGGGTATTGTGCAACAAAATTCCTGAAATTTTAACTCAAGCCTAAAGATATCTTTAATGCTGATGAAATTGGCCATTTTATGAGCTGCAGCAAGCAGATTGCTAACGTTCATCAGCAAAAAATGCTCAGGTGAGAAAAAAACAAACTGGGTAAAACAAACTGCTGGTGATTGGAAATTCCAAAACCCCAAGTGTTTTTTACCATCGTTACTCTGCTTGCAAAGGCATGGATGACTGGTGCTCTTTTCGAGGCGAACCTCCTTCACTTTGACTGAAATGTGACATTGTAAGGCAGAAAAGTCACCATACTGGAGATCTGTGGGGCTCGTATGAAGTGCCTGGGTCTAAATGTGATGCAGGTAATATTTTTACTTACCAAACATAACATCCATGAATCAGTCAATTGATGCTGATGTGATTTATATTTTGAAACAGCATTACCAGAAATGTTTGGAGTGAAAAGTAATTGCTGCACATGAAGCTGGCATTGACATTTTCATCTGATTTTCTTGTGGCAATCCACATGATCCATTCATCATGGAAGATGCTGAAAGCAGACTCTATTGCTGACTGCTTTCGGCACTGTAAATTCATCGCACCAGCAGAGGAAGCAGCTGAATCTGACAGTCAAACAACCCACACAGACATTTGACAGCCAACTTTGAAGCCAAAATCCTATTTGAGCAGGTTAGTTCTCTGCTGTGGCTGTCATGAGTTTTGAATCCATTGTTTGCTTTGATAAGGATCTCTGAACATTCAGATTGCTGAGAGATATGGAAATTGTTCATGTTGAATGGTAGAATGCTGCTGCCACTGGGTGTGAGACTGAGAGAGGCCCAAAGACTACATTGAGTGAGCTAAGACGAGGTAGAGGAGCCAGTCTCCACAAGCCATGGATTCCAATTATGTGTAATTGCTGATAGAACGGCTCACCACTGAGCCAGATGTCTGAATGGAATGTTTCTCTGTACTAAACAGAATTGAGAATGTTGTGAACGAATGTGAAGTCTGCCGGAAGCAAGCCATAATCATGGAGTATTTCAATAAATGATTTACCTTTGTGTTACTCAGCTAATACAGTGCTCAAGTTTTGATCACGCACATTACAACAGCTGCTTTGATGTTTAATTGCATTTTTTTAGTGTTCCTGTAGTGTTTTGGTGTGGTGTTTCATTAAAAGTGCTTAATTTCCGCTGCAGGATAATTCAATTTTTTTCACACAAAAAACTTTGAATTAGGAAGAGTAGACTATAAAACCATGAGCATGGAATTATATCACTGTTACAACACAAGGTACATCTACAAGGAAACGTTTAAACAAAAGGGCAATTAGACATTAAATAGCTCTGCTGCTCAATCAAGGGTTTACTTTAGTATGAATATGAATTTTAAGACTTTGCTTTACATAAGAACATATTGAATTAGGAACAGGAGTAGGCCATCTAGCCCCTCGAGCCTGCTCCACCATTCAACAAGATCATGGCTGATCTGGCCTTGGACTCAGCTCCACTTACCCGCCTGCACCCCATAACCCTTAATTCCCTTATTGGTTAAAAATCTATCTATCTGTGGTGTGAATCCATTCAATGAGCTAGCCTCAACTGCTTCCTTGGGCAGAGAGTTCCACAGATTCACAACCCTCTGGGAGAAGAAATTCCTTCTCAACTCGGTTTTAAATTGACCCCCGCGTATTTTGAGGCTGTGCCCCCTAGTTCTAGTCTCCCCGACCAGTGGAAACAACCTCTCTGCCTCTATCTTGTCTATCCCTTTCATTAGTTTAAATGTTTCTATAAGATCACCCCTCATCCTTCTAAACTCCAACGAGTAAAGACCCAGTCTACTCAATCTATCATCATAAGGTAACCCCCTCATCTCCGGAATCAGCCTAGTGAATCGTCTCTGTACCCCCTCCAAAGCTAGTATATCCTTCCTTAAGTAAGGTGACCAAAACTGCACGCAGTACTCCAGGTGTGGCCTCACCAATATCCTGTACAGTTGCAGCAGGACCTACCTGCTTTTGTACTCCATCCCTCTCGCAATGAAGGCCAACATTCCATTCGCCTTCCTGATTACCTGCTGCACCTGCAAACTAACTTTTTGGGATTCATGCACAAGGACCCCCAGGTCCCTCTGCACCGCAGCATGTTGTAATTTCTCCCCATTCAAATAATATTCCCTTTTACTGTTTTTTTTCTCAAGGTGGATGATCTCACATTTTCCGACATTGTATTCCATCTGCCAAACCTTAGCCCATTCGCTTAACATATCTAAATCTCTTTGCAGCCTCTCTGTATCCTCTACACAACCCGCTTTCCCACTAATCTTAGTGTCATCTGCAAATTTTGTAACACTACACTCAGTCCCCTCTTCCAGGTCATCTATGTATATTGTAAACAGTTGTGGTCCCAGCACCGATCCCTGTGGCACACCACTAACCACCGATTTCCAACCCGAAAAGAACCCATTTATCCCGACTCTCTGCTTTCTCTTAGCCAGCCAATTCTCTATCCATGCTAATACATTTCCTCTGACTCCACGTACCTTTATCTTCTGCAGTAACCTTTTGTGTGGCACCCTATCGAATGCCTTTTGGAAATCTAAATACACCACATCCATCGGTACACCTCTATCCACCATGCTCGTTATATCCTCAAAGAATTCCAGTAAATTAGTTAAGCATGATTTCCCCTTCATGAATCCATGTTGCATCTGCTTGATTGCACTATTCCTATCTAGATGTCCCGCTATTTCTTCCTTAATGATAGCTTCAAGCATTTTCCCCACTACAGATGTTAAATTAACCGGCCTATAGTTACCTGCCTTTTGTCTGCCCCCTTTTTTAAACAGAGGCGTTACATTAGCTGCTTTCCAATCCGCTGGTACCTCCCCAGAGTCCAGAGAATTTTGATAGATTATAATGAATGCATCTGCTATAACTTCCGCCATCTCTTTTAATACCTTGGGATGCACTTCATCAGGACCAGGGGACTTGTCTACCTTGAGTCCCATTAGCCTGTCCAGCACTACCCCCCTAGTGATAGTGATTGTCTCAATGTCCTCCCTTCCCACATTCCTGTGACCAGCAATTTTTGGCATGGTTTTTGTGTCTTCCACTGTGAAGACCGAAGCAAAATAATTGTTTAAGGTCTCAGCCATTTCCACATTTCCCATTATTAAATCCCCCTTCTCATCTTCTAAGGGACCAACATTACTTTAGTCACTCTCTTCCGTTTTATATATCAGTGAAAGCTTTTACTATCTGTTTTTATGTTTTGCGCAAGTTTACTTTCGTAATCGATCTTTCCTTTCTTTATTGCTTTCTTAGTCATCCTTTGCTGTCGTTTAAAGTTTTCCCAATCTTCTAGTTTCCCACTAACCTTGGCCACCTTATATGCATTGGTTTTTAATTTGATACTCTCCTTTATTTACTTGGTTATCCACGGCTGGTTATCCTTTCTCTTACCGCCCTTCTTTTTCACTGGAATATATTTTTCTTGAGCACTTTAAGTTATTACATAAAGAACTTACAGATTATGAAGCAGTTGGAATTCAACATGACAGTTGTTAAGGAGGTTGTGGTTACAATGAACATAAAATAAACTTTTCTGTAATTAAAGTGATGCACCAAGATAAGGTTTCAGCATGTCCAAAATAACACCTTAATTGACTCTCCAAACCAATTTGTTGATTGTAGAAAGCGTAGTGGATTTAACGGTAACCCCTCTGTGACGAGCCAAGTGGTTCTAACAGTAGTAAATATGCTTACTGTGGATTAAATTGAGGACTTGAAAATCCATCATTTTTTCACCTAGGAATTTCAGAGCCTAACAAAATGTGCTACATCAGGATTTTGAACATTCCCACCAGAAAGCAGTTTGAATGCTGAGTAAATTAAATGTTTTGTTAGATGCCAATGTCTATGGACTTCCTTATGTACTGGCTGAAATCAATGAGCTTTGTGTAACAGTATGTCATATCCACAACAAGCACTCAAGGGCAAACATAACCTCAAATCACATTAAACACATACACTACAAGCAGTGCAACTTAATAAAATGAATCCACTTGCAATCTATCATTCTTTCATTATACAAAAAATAGACTATTAGTTTCCAGAGGCCAAGTAAAATGTAGGCAGTAAGCAGCAAAAACCTAACATGGCTGGCAAATAACAGTTTGGTAACTGAAATTGTGTCCAAAAAGAAAATAGTGCCCAGTTACAGAGTTGAGTGGAGGACTGGCACTGAGAACTTTATGTTTCCATTGCTCTACCCAATGCAGCTTGTTTTCTGTGGTTCTTAGTAAGTTGCATGTATTAGGTGAATAGCTTTGCAGCACTTCAGATACGTCCTTAATGAAGCAGTACGTGCTAAAGCAGCTCATTCATCAATTATCCCCCTGGGAGATCCTTGCAATGTTAAAATTGAAGGCAATCATGACCTTCACTTCAGGAAGGATAAATAGAAAGGAAAAGGAGGTGGGGTAGCGTTGCTGGTTAAAGAGGAAATTAACGCAATTGTAAGGATGATGTGGAATCTGTATGGGTGGAGCTGCGAAATACCAAAGGGCAGAAAACGCTAGTGGGAGTTGTGTACAGACCACCAAACAGTAGTAGTGAGGTTAGGGACAGCATCAAACAAGAAATTAGGGACACGTGCAATAAAGGTACAGCAGTTACCATGGGCGACTTTAATCTACATATAGATTGGGCTCATCAAACTGGTAGCAATACGGTGGAGGAGGATTTCATGGACTGTATTAGGGATGGTTTTCTAGACTGGGTGATGTGTAATGAGAAAGGACTAATTAGCAATCATGTTTTGCGAGGCCCCTTGGGGAAGAGTGACCATAATATAGTAGAATTCTTTATTAAGATGGAGAGTGACACAGATAATTCAGAGGCTAGGGTCCTGAACTTAAGAAAAGGTAACTTCGATGGTATGAGGCATGAATTGGCTAGAATAGACTGGCAAATTATACTTAAAGGGTTGACGGTGGATAGGCAATGGCAAACATTTAAAGATCACATGGATGAACTTCAACAATTGTACATCCCTGTCTGGAGTAAAAATAAAATGGGGAAGGTGGCTCAACCGTGGCTAACAAGGGAAATTAAGGATAGTGTTAAATCCAAGGAAGAGGCATATAAATTGGCCAGAAAAAGCAGCAAACTTGAGGACTGGGAGAAATTTAAAATTTAGCAGAGGAGGACAAAGGGTTTAATTAGGAGGAGGAAAATAGAGCATGAGAGGAAGCTTGCCGGGAACATAAAAACTGACTGCAAAAGCTTCTATAGATATGTGAAGAGAAAAAGATTATTGAAGACAAACGTAGGTCCCTTGCAGTCACGATTCAGGTGAATTTATAATGGGGAACAAAGAAATGGCAGACCAGTTGAACAAGTATTTTGGTTCTGTCTTCACGAAGGAAGACACAAATAACCTTCCGGAAGTACTAGGGGACCGAGGGTCTAGTGAAAAGGAGGAACTGAAGGATACCCTTATTAGGCGGGAAATTGTGTTAGGGAAATTGATAGGATTGAAGGCCGATAAATCCCCGGGGCCTGATAGTCTGCATCCCAGAGTACTTAAGGAAGTGGCCCTAGAAATAGTGGATGCATTGGTGATCATTTTCCAACAGTCTATCGACTCTGGATCAGTTCCTATGGACTGGAGGGTAGCTAAAGTAACACCACTTTTTAAAAAACAGGTAATTACAGACCGGTTAGCCTGACATCAGTAGTGGGGAAAATGTTGGAATCAATTATTAAGGATGAAATAGCAGCGCATTTGGAAAGCAGTGACAGGATCGATCCAAGTCAGCATGGATTTATGAAAGGGAAATCATGCTTGACAAATCTTCTGGAATTTTTTGAGGATGTAACTAGTAGAGTGGACAAGGGAGAACCAGTGGATGTGGTGTATTTGGACTTTCAAAAGGCTTTTGACAAGGTCCCACACAAGAGATTGGTGTGCAAAATCAAAGCACATGGCATTGGGGGTAATGTACTGACCCCCAATTGAGAACTGGTTGGCAGACAGGAAGCCGCGAGTCGGGATAAACGGATCTTTTTCAGAATGGCAGGCAGTGACTAGTGGGGTGCCCCAGGGCTCAGTGCTGGGACCCCAGCTCTTTACAATTTATATTAACGATTTAGATGAAGGAATTAAGTGTAATATCTCCAAATTTGCAGATGACACTAAACTGGGTGGCGGTGTGATCTGTGAGGAGGACGCTAAGAGACTGCAGGGTGACTTGGACAGGTTAGGTGAGTGGGCTATTGCATGACAGATGCAGTATAATGTGGATAATTGGGGGCAAAAACACGAAGGCAGAATATTATCTGAATGGCGGAAAATTAGGAAAAGTGGAGGTGCAACAAGACCTGGGTGTCATGGTTCATCAGTCACTGAAAGTGGGCATGCAGGTACAGCAGGCAATGAAGAAGGCAAATGGTATGTTGGCCTTCATAGATTGGGGATTTCAGTATAGGAGCAGGGAGGTCTTAATGCAGTTGTACAGAGCCTTGGTGAGGGCTCACCTGGAATATTGTGTTCAGTTTTGGTCTCCTAATCTGAGGAAGGATGTTCTTGCTATTGAGAGAGTGCAGCGACGGTTCACCAGACTGATTCCCGGGATGGGTGGACTGACATATGAGGAGAGACTTTATCAACTGGGCCTTTGTACACTGGAGTTTAGAAGGTTGAGAGGGGATCTCATAGAAACATATAAGATTCTGACGGGACTGGGCAGGTTAGATGCGGGAAGAATGTCCTGATGTTGGGGAAGTCCAGAACCAGGGGACACAGTCTTAGGATATGGGGTAGACCATTTAGGACTGAGATGAGGAGAAACTTCTTCACTCAGAGATTTGTCAACCTGTGGAATTCCCTACCGCAGAGAGTTGTTGATGCCAGTTCATTGGATATATTCAAGAGGGAGTTAGATATGGCCCTTACGGCTAAAGGGATCAAGGGGTATGGAGAGAAAGCAGGAAAGGGATACTGAGGGAATGATCAGCCATGATCTTATTGAATGGTGGTGCAGGCTCGAAGGGCTGAATAGCCTACTCCTGCACCTATTTTCTATGTTTCTATATTTCTATTAGTCCATTGTAGATGGTTGATTGTCCCTGTAGGTTATTGTGGAACAAGTAAAAGTTATAACCTCCCTGGTCAGCCTGAATCTTCTCAATCTTTGCCATGCAGGCTCTACTTTGTAGACCTGCTGCATTTATACTCCGAGATCTCCCTCTCCTTCTCCACTACCACCATAGTCACGACCATAATTTACCTAGTTATGACCACTACCAACATTCTTGTGGTCAGAAGATCCTAGTACTAATCTCTGTTCTCCTACTACCGACGCTTTACAAATATAATCATCGCCTATGCCAGGAATGAATTTCTGTAAAATATTAATCTTTCAATGTATTTTTACAACTGCAGAATTCTACAACAGTTGCTGATTCTTTGCCACTGACGGTGATGACAATGACAACAACGGCTTCCATTATCTTTAAAGAAAAATAGATCCTTAAGCACTTCACCATTGGCTGCCACCAATGATGAGATTAAGGGATGAGGGGAACACAAAAAGCCAGGATCAGAGGAACAGGATGTTAAAAGCTTGCACCAGAAAAAAAAAATCCTTGTTTTTTCGGCCGTCACGGACATGATGGGCCGAATGGCCTCCTTCTGTGCTGTAAATTTTTATGATTGTAAATTTCAATGATGATAGCCTATGCCATTTGTATGTGGAGAGTAAATGAATAAGTAAAAATGAATGAACACATTTATAAAATGACAATGTGATTCAATGTTTCCTTACCTTCTTTAGCCTTTTTGTGTTCAATTCTTTCTTTTTGTAGTGATTTTTCTAATCTTGATCGATGTTCATAAACAACTGCAAGAAACAATCAGCAGTTAAAGGTCAGCTGATATAGTGAAATATACATCTTATATTTAAATTTTGAACTTGGATCTAATCAGACATTGCTACCTCCTACTGCTGACAAAAATGTTTATCTCTATAATAAATATCGGAATCTGCGAATAGTAAAAATAACATTAATTATGTCTTATCTACCATTACACATTTGGAAATCCCAAATAATCTTTAAATTACTCGTTTACAGATTTTAAAGAAAAATTAATTCCATTTCACTTTTTCATTGATTACACTACTGGCAGCTGGATATTATAACTGTGCAGCAATTACAGGAGATATTTTCCTTGTATGTATTTACTGAAGTAACAGACTTTAATTGATTTTATTAACATGGCGATATCAAAGGCTATTGTGTACAAGACAAAAGCATCATGAATTTCAATAGTGCTCAATCATTTTGGCAAACATTCTCCACTACACATATGCAATAAATATCAAGTTAACAGGTGCACCAATTCCTGAATAGAGGATTTGTACCACCATAGCACCTTAATAACAGTAATTAAATCAACCATATCAAGCAATTAACGAAAAACTATTTCGACTCATAAAATCAAGCAGCTTTCTCAACAATATAAGCCCCAAGTTTCGCCATGATTTGCTCCTGATTTTTAGGAGCAACTGGTGTAGAACGGAGTATCTTAGAAATCGGAATTCTCGCCATTTAGTTTGCTCCAGTTCTTGTCAGAACAGTTTCACTTTGGAACCGAATTTTTTTTTCAAAAGGGGGCGTGTCCGGCCACTTACGCCTGTTTTCAAAGTTTCGTCAGTGAAAACTTACTCCAAACTAACAAGATTTTTGTATGCTTTAGAAAATCAGGCGTAGGTTACAAATCAGGCGTAGGGAATGGGGGGGGGGGGGTTTAAAGGGAAATTTACAAACATTAAATACTTCAGTTTTACAAATAAAGAGCCATCATCAATAATAAATGATAAAAACATCAATAAATCAACCAATAAATCAATCAAAAAAAATTAGTCAGAAATTTTTTTTTTTTTTAAATCAATAAATAAAACATTTTCTACTTACCGACTGCAGCATCGGGAGCCCTCCAACAGCGTGCTGGGATGCCCCCCCAGTATGTCTCTGTCAGTGTCTCTATCTCTCTGTCTGTCTGTCTGTGTGTGTCTCTCATTCTCTGTTTGTCAGTGTCTGTGTTTCTGACAGCGAGGGGAGGGGGATAGAGGGAGGGGGGGGGAGCAGAGGGAGGGAAGGGGGAGGGATGGGGCAGAAGGGGGAGGGGGAGAAGGGGGAGGGGGAGAGGGGAGGGGGAGGGGGTAGAGGGAGAGAGGGGGGGAGCAGAGGGACGGAAGGGGGAGGGATGGGGGGGAGAAGGGGGAGGGGGGAGGGAGGGGGGAGGAGGAGAAGGGAGGGAGGGGGGAAAAGGAGATGTGGGGGAAAGGAGATTAGGGTGGGGGAAAGGAGATGGTGGGGTGGGAAAGGAGATGGGGTGGTAAGGAGATGGGGGTGGGGGGGGAAGGAGATGGGGGGGGGAAGGAAATGAGATGGGGGGGAAAGGAGATGGGGGAGGGAGGCTGAACGGGCCGGGCCCGGTCGGGCCCGAGACTTCGGGCAGGGCCCAAGACTTCGGGCAGGGCCTGTCCCCAGCACCAGATTTACAGGTTGGGTCGGGTCGGGGGGTCAGGTCGGGTCCAGTCCGGGGGGCGGGGGCGGGAGGGGGAGCGGGAGTCGGGTCGGTGTCGGGTCCGGAGGCGGGGGGGGGAACCGGGAGTCGGGTCGGGTCCAGTCCGGGGGGTCGGGTCTGGTCCGGGGGCGGGGAGGGGGGGAGGGGAGGGGGGGAAGCGGGAGAGCGGGAGTCGGGTCGGGGTCGGGTCCGGTCCAGGGGCGGGGGGAAGCGTGAGTCGGGTCGGTGTCGGGTCCGGAGGCGGGGGGCGGGAAGCGGGAGTTGAGTCGGGCCGGGAGGAAGCAGGAGCTGGGCGTGGGAGGAGCCTAATTCACGCAGCCCCAGTGAGGCCATTCGGCCAGGGCTAGGGGCTGCGTGCTTCAGCCCCTCCCACACACAGTTTTGGGCGCCTGGAGCTACTGCACATGCGTGCCCACTGTAGTGCGCATGTGCAGAGGTCCCGGCACTGTTTTCAGCGCAGGGACCTGGCTCCGCCCCCTGCAGCTCATGCTGCGCTGCGCCGAGCTGCAAACGACCTGCAGAGAGCTGGAGAATCTGGACATTTTTTTTAGGCGCACTTTGTGGCGCGAAAAACAAGCGTCCAGGTCGGGACTGCGCCGTTCTAGGCGCGGCTCGAAACTTGGGCCCTATATGAGGGCATTTGACTAAATGAAAATAAGTTATTCTCATCTCTCGTGAGGCACATTTGGATACTGTCGGCAAATTTGGGCCTAGAAATTCTGCCCACCAACACTGTCCTAAATCCTAGGAATAGGGCATTAAAATATTCTGAGCACCCACCTTGTGGATCTGACAGGATTTCTGAGTAGCGCTTTGTGGTGGAGAGAGAGAGGCCAGTCTGCCATTAATTTGCAGGCCCCACCTCTTCCTACGGTTACTTTCTTGCTACCAGCTCCTTGCTCAAATGGAAATCGATCTCTCTGGGATCGATTGCCAGTTGAATATGACATTTTACATATATCTCATTCTTCTAAGTTCCAGTGAATATAAGTCGATCCTGTCTTTCTTCATATGTCCTATCAAATACCAATTTGGGTTAACAACCACACCAGAGCTTCACTTACACAGCAACAGTTATTTTTAAATTAGAAGGGATGAGAGTAGAAATTGGAAGGAATGTGAGTATATGTAGTGCTGCAACCCATAACCTTCTATCTCAGATATGAGAATTATACCGTTGAGCTAATGTAACAAGTCTTGGCTCTATGGTAGCTTTTGTGCTTCTCAGGCAGAAGGTTGTCGGTTCATAGATCCACTCCAGAGACTTGAGAACAAAATATAGGCCAATATTTCAGTACAATACTAAGGGAGTGCTGCATTGTTGAGGTGCTGTCTTTTGGATAAGACCCTTTTGTCTTCTCAACTGGGTGTAAAAGATCAAATAGCACTATTCAAATAAGAGCAGTGGAGTTCTCCCAGTGTGCTGGCCAATATTTATCTCTTTACCAAAATCACAAAAGTAGATAATCTGGTCATTAATCTAATTTCTGTTTGTGGGACCTTGCTGTGTGCAAATTGGCTGTCGCATTTCTCTACATTATAACAGCAGTTACACTTCATTGGCAGTGAAGTATTTTGGAATGACCTGAGGTGCTACTTAAATGCAGGTTCTTTCTTCCTTCATTTGACTGTAGCTGTCCGAGGCTGAATCAGACTGTTCACAACCTCGGCATCCAATGTGACCCTGATCTGAGCTTCCGACCACATATCCTCTCCATCACCAAGAATGCCCATTTCCACCTCTGTAATATTGTCTCAGCTCATCTGCTGCTGAAACCCTCATCCTTGCCTTTGTTACCTCCAGATTTGACAATTCAAAATACTCTCCTGGACGGCCTCCCATCTTCCACCTCCTGTAAACTTGAGCTCTGCCAAAACTCTGCTGCCCATTTCCTAACTCGCACCAAGTCCTGTTCACTTTTTGCTCACTGACCTACAATGGTACCCAGTCCAGAAATACCTCAAATTTAGAATTCTCATCCATATGTTCAAATCCCTCCTTGGCATCTCCCCTCCCTATCTCCCTAACCTCCACCAGCCCAACAACCCTGTTGGAGAACTCTGCATTTCTCCATTCTGGCCTCCTGTGCACACCAATTTCCTCCGCTCCACCATTGGTGACCGTGCCTTCAGCTGTTTAGGCCTTAAACTATGGAATTCCCTCCCTAAACATTTCTGTGTCTCTCCCTCACTCTCATCCTTTATGATGCTCCTTAAAACCTACCTCACCTGTCCTAATATCTCCTTATGTGGCTCGGTGTCAAATTTTGTCTGACAATGCTCCTGTGAAGCACCTTGGGGTGTTTTATTATGTTAAAGGCTATATAAATGCAAGTTATTGTGTTGTTAACTGAGTTATCTGGAACTGCTTTCTTAAAACAGTTTCCCCATGTTGTAAGGGAATCCACATTAAAGTGCTACTGGGGTTGGTTTGCTTTCCTTACTGCTGATACTTATAAACAATCCCCTCAACTTGATATCAATAAACGGACATGTACTGAGATATTACAAATCTGGATTTTATATGCAGAGATCACAGCAATCAGGTTCTCAAATTCCCAGAAATATGAACTCAGTAGCCTGGTTTTTAATGCTGGGGTTGTTCCACAGGTATCTCCACGGGAAATGGGTAATTAACATCTCCGTGCACAGACATTTTTGCCAGTTCAGCAATTCTTCCTGTTCTGCTGTATTGCAGGCTGTATACGGCTGAGCATGCAAAGCCTCATTGAGGGGTTCAAATTTGCATTGAAAGTTTACATTACAGATTCTGATCCACGTTCAGAATTACTCGGGTGATTAGTGAAGAGTCACATTTTACTATTTTGCAAGATGTTATTGTTTAATATTATAATCTACTAGAATCTAATGCGTTGATATTTTGCTATTGCTTAATTTATATGTTTGCTAAACCCAATTTGTAGCTGAGGGCCTCTATTGCATGGTATGCTGGAGACGGATTTTGTGCATTATCTGAAGAATTAGGCTGATGTGAGCGGGTTTATGTCATTTCCTGCAAATTACAGTAACAAGGGTGTTCTTTTTGACTCACACAGCAAGAGACATTTTTTCTGTCCTTATGCATGGTTAGTAAATGAAAACTTTTGCAGGGGTGCACAATAATATCTATTAGCACAGTAATTTCCTTCAGAGACAATTTGCAGCAATTATACTACTTCTAGTTTTATATGGCAATATATTTATAGAGGGTGCTTATGAGCATCAGCACTGCATGACTTCACTATGACAGTGAATTCAGACTCCAATGCAGCAGATCAACAAACCCCAGATAAATAACCTTTTCGAGATGATCACTATAATGATTAGGTTTAATCCCATTGGGTATATCATTCTTCACGCACCTACCACCACCTCACCTCCCCACTCCTCAATGCATGATTTATCTAAGTAGATTTGCCATGTAGTGCTGAAGCAAGATTACTAATCAATCTTTGCCATCAATCTTTGGGATGCTATTTATCTATTAGATCCAAAGATATCAGTCATAATAAAACCATGAAATATCTATTCACTGAGCCAACATCCCATATTTATGCATCTATCTAAATGACAGTTTTTCACAGGAATGTTTTGATGGCATAGTAATTGCTTATACCTAAAGGAATTTATATATCGGACTCAAGCTAATAGCACTATACTGCCATACATTCGTTAAGTGATGGCCTACCAAACAAAATGTTGCTGATTAATCGCCCTCACGCGTTCAATGTGGCTTTACTTGGCACATTCCTGATCAATACATTAATATTCATTTAATCATTTGCTCCTGTGCAGCATTAGCCTGCCACTTTATAAAAAGCTCTGCAAATATAGTGTCTAATATCCAAAATACAGAGTAAAAATGTTAAGGATATTTTGATTATGAAGCTTACAACAGTAAAAAATACTGAACAAAGATCGATTCTCTAATCTAATAATCAATGTTTCTTCAATCAAGCTTGGTCGTCCTAAATAATAAAAAACCTGACGCCTTTCTTAAGCAATCAGGTTTCAACATTTAAATAAGTAATTAAAAAACTATTTTTAACTGTAAGTACTATAAACAAATATTTCATAATTTCTAAATACTTGCTGCACAGTATGATCCAATGTTCACCTTAATCTTTGTAACGGTGATCATTTTAAGACAGGTAAAAATATCAAAGCTCGCAATTATGGCAACATACCAAGTAGAGCTCAGCACTTAGAGGGGGTCTATGACCTTCTCTAGTGGCAGAATTGTGCCAAACGGAGCTGAAGAATGAAAAAGGAATGTTTTTCTTTGGCCCATTTGGACTTTGTATGACCAGAAATGGAGTGGTAAGGTGCTGTTGCACCTTATAAGGGCAGATCAGGTTGGGCTGCGATGATTACTGCTGATGTGACCTTACAGGCACCAGTAGCCCAACCTGACTATACAAATAATCCTGTCACCAGGATTTCAGACAAGGTGTCCAGCCTAACGGGGACAGGAGATCTATTCTGGCACATGTATACTGGTGGAGCAGGCCCCAGGAGGTTTTGGACCTGTGAGTTTAAAACAGACTTTAACCAATGAAATCTTTAGTAGGGTGACCATGCGTTCCTGTTTTCCGGGGAAAGTCACTAGATGATGAGATACTGTGTCCCCGGACAAACAATATCCCTAGAAGAGTCCCCGGTTCATAAAAATCATCCCCGAATAGATAGAGCAATAGTCACTGGAATATACGCATATTATACTGTTAGACAGAATCACAGTTTCAGGTCAATGGACTGAAGAGTGTTATTGGGCTAGAACCTCCACTTTTGAGCTTATCGCTCAAAAATGGGCGTTATTCCCGGCGTGGGCATTAATAAATTGTTTTCAGATCGCCGGCTTCTCGCCCATTCTCAAAACACCTAGTTTACATTTTTGAAAATGTGCATTACCGCGAGCAATATCAAATGGGCGGTAGCGTTAAATTTTTCTGACCTTCTGCTGTAAAGTGTCGCCGTCCTTAGCAACGGCATGGCAACACTTGATTCCTGTGATTCAGGAGGTCAAGGGTCATCATGACATCCACAGAAGAGGAGACAGAGAGAGAGGGAGCTGAGAGGGATTGAAAGCGTGTGTGGCTGTGGTGTGTGCTGGTTTAGCTGTTGTGGGAGGTACGATGGAGATTCACCAGCAGCAAAAAGCTCACTAAGCACCAAGAACATAGTTGGCACCGAGTTTTTGTCCAACAAATAACATATAAAATTGAAGGGATGGAGGAGACCCTGGAGCTGGTAGCCAAGAACACTGGTGGCAGAGAGTTTCCAGTGGTCCCAGAGCACTGCACTGCACCCCAAAGTGACGTATCCCCATTGCCAACCACACGAGAGCCAGCAGCAACATCTTGCTTTTGGCTCAGAGCACGCTCCCACCTCGGGACCGTCCTCTCCCGTATCCTTCCAGGCAGCGTTTCAGCCATTGCCCCCCCCCCCCCCGCAATGAAGCATCACCTGAGGACCTACTCGGCCAGGCAGCTTGGAGTCAGGAGGGTAAGAGGTAGAGGTGGGGAGAAGAAGCCAGAAGTGGGGGGGGGAGGATTGGTTTGTACAGAAATACTGATATTTCAGACTAATGTTCGGTTTTTAACGTTTTTTATTTAACAAAACCTTGCAGCACATTGGCTCAGATAGCTGCACCATTACACGTTGGTGATTCCTTAACATCAAAGGGTATAATCACACTTAATTTCAATCAACTTAAACTTTAACTGTCACCAAGGTGATGCCCACCATTGATGTATGACCTGCACACCCAGCAATGTGTCAGCCTTGTAAATAACACCAATGTTCTTTCAAGCAAAGCGATCAATGATGAGCTCCTGATGAAAGGCTCTTGCAGCTATCATGCCACCATGGGCCCTTTCATGCGGTCTACAGGGGGATAGGGGCATGGCTTCAGCGTCAGCCTGATTGTCTGGCCTGATGTCAGCATCCGCCTCCTCGTCCTCATCTTCCTTTCTCTGGTGAGGTGGACTGTCAGACTCATCAGGCAATTCTTGTCCCCTCCTGATAGCCAAGTTGTGTATCATGGAGCAGACCACCACAAATTGAGCTACCTGATCAGGGTGGTATTGGAGCTCGCCTCCTGAATGGTCCAGCCATCTGAAGCACTGCTTCAGCATTCCAATGGTTTTCTCCATGATATTGCGAGTTGCTTTGTGGTTCTCATTGTATCGCCTCTCGGCCTCGGTGTGGGTGTCACGCAGGGGGGTCATCAGCCAGGTGGCGAGGCCATATCCTTTGTCCCCAATCATCCAGCATTGACCTTGTGGCTCATTGTTAAACAAGTCAGATACAGTGTTCTCATGCAGGATGTGCGCATCATGGATGCTGCCCGGAAATTGAACATTCACTGCCAGTTTGATTTGCTGGTGGTCGACAACCAGCTGGAAATTCAGGGAGTGGAATCCCTTGCAGTTCCTGAAAATCTCAGCATCCTGAAAAGGTGCCCACATCGTGATGTGCGTACAGTCTATTGCTCCCTGCACCTTGGGGAATTTTGCAATTCTGGAGAACCAAGAGCCCTCTCATT
The DNA here is from genome assembly GCF_044704955.1 of Pristiophorus japonicus. Lineage (NCBI taxonomy): Eukaryota > Metazoa > Chordata > Chondrichthyes > Pristiophoridae > Pristiophorus > Pristiophorus japonicus. The sequence continues at coordinate 200,493,294 of NC_091982.1, read as the reverse complement.
CTGTGCCTCGCTGGTCATAGGGAAGCTGATCATGTCCCTCCTGTGTGCGTACAGGGCTTCAGTGACCTGTCTAATGCAGCGATGTGTGGCATGCTCAGAAAGTCCGCAAATGTCGTCAGCTGTGGCCTGAAAAGAACCCGAGGCACAGAACGACAGTGCCGCGGTGACTTTGACCTCGACGGACAGTGCAGTTCTGATGGTGCTGGCAGGCCGCAGGTCTGCCTTTATCAGCTGGCATTCCTCAGTGATAATCTCTTTGTGGACGTGCAGTCTCCGAAGGCAGGTGGTGTCAGGCAAGTCCAGGTAAGACTGCTTCTCCTTGTACTTGCAGGAGATGTAACGTCTGGTCCTCCTCATCTGTTTGTCACTTCATACATTGGGCACAAGGAAGCGTTCCTTCGGTGATGCCGAGTCTGCTGCATGTATTTGGTCACCAAGAGAGGGTGAGAAAGGACGGGCCCCATTGCAGCAGCTCTCTGTTTTCCACCGATTGCACACAAACAAGGAATGCCCTGACGAGCACACCTCTTCAATTCCAATCGGTCAGTGTGGTCAAGATGTTTTCAGAGATGTTCACATCAATTCCAACAACCTGCAGAGTACATCCGAACTCCGCCGAGGTTGAAGCACAGCAGCCTTTTAAAGGACGCGACATGTGATCGACAACATGGCATCCATAACGCTGTGATTCGTTCCGGTTAGTTCCACTTTTTGAGGGCGGTTTTTTGAGCGAGTGATATTGTGGCCGAAATGTGTGCAAGGTGGTGGAATTGACAATGGGCGATCTCCATGGCTGCTGGTTTGGGTAAATATGCTCTTTGCAACAAAAAACGCTTGCCGGGCATTAATAGTGAATCTTTACTGTATGTCTCTGGGTTTGATTTCGAAAATATGGTCACCCTATTTTTTAGGGAAATATTATTCCAGTAGATTGGAAAAAAGTTGGGTTGTTTGGATCACAGCCCCAATAGCCTTAAACTACAGCTAACCAAATTCAGAATCTTTTGAAGGACGATGGACGTATATTGCAATCGGGCAGGTGCCAGTTAAAACTACTAAGTAATCTTTGTGCTGCAGAACAGTTGCTTTCATTTGCAAATACTAAAGCCACTTTACAACTTCAACGGGGGTGGGAAACTGTCGATAGCGAATCTGCCCCCATTACAAGTGCCACACAATTTTCTTTTCCATTGAAGTCTCTGCTGAAGTTGAGAATTACCCCCAATGCCTCATCAAAGCACTAGATGGTTATGCAAGCCTTGGATGAGTTGTGAACTGTTCTCATCAAGTGGTTCTTTATCACAGCTGCTCCAGTGTGTCTTTGATCTGCCTTGATTGACAGCTCTACCGTCAGAGGCTTCTTAGACTGAACTATATGCTGCAGGCTCTTCACTATTTTGAGTCCAGTTTCAGATATGTTTAATGGCAATTTCTGAGCTCCATGTGGATGTGTCAAGGCCATTTGCAGTAAACACAATTAAAAAGAATTGGAAGAGAGCCTAAATTGTAGCAATGACCACCTCCGGGATACGCCCTTGCTGCCATAGCCTATGAATATTTGTACGATATAGAATTAAAAGTGAATCATTCCCTAAATATAGATGTACACCACAGCATCAACATTCTTTCTGACTGCGCTTATAATTCTTTGATATTCTTTCTGACTGCGCTTATAACTCTTTGATCTCTCCACAGTATTAGACGTGACCAACCATTCTATCCGTTTCTACCCGATCGCCTCCACGATCCAACTCAGTAACACATCCCGATCCTGTTTTCCCAATGTAGCTACCATATTATCTGCACTGACTTTTTCTCCCACGCCCACAAGCTCACCACAGGAGTACCCAAAGGGTCTTTCTTCCATTATTTTCTATTCCTCATTGATATGGTATCCCTCAGTAATATTTCAATTCAGTGCTTAAGAGATGGCAAGCCAATAGAAGTCAGCAAAGTCTTGTTGCGGTGAAGTGCCACAGTTGGTTTACGAGACCCAACAACAGATGTGATCACAGGAAACGTGAACAATGTGCACCATTTCCCATACCTCAGGAGCCTCTTATCAACAAAAGCAGACATTGATGACGAGATTCAACACCGCCTCCAGTGCGCCAGTGCAGCCTTCGGCCGCCTGAGGAAAAGCGTGTTCGAAGACCAGGCTCTCAAATCCGCCACTAAGCTCACGGTCTACAGGGCTGTAGTAATACCCACCCTACTGTATGGCTCAGACACATGGATCATATACAGTAGACAGCTCAAGTCGCTGGAGAAATACCACCAACGATGTCTCCGCAAGATCCAACAAATCTCCCGGGAGGACAGACGCACCAACATTAGCATCCTCGACCAGACCAACATCCCCAGCATTGAAGCACTGACCACACTTGATCAGCTTCACTGGGCAGGCCACATTGTGCGCATGCCAGACACGAGACTCCCAAAGCAAACCCTCTACTTGGAACTCCTTCATGATAAATGAGCCAAAGGTGGGTAGAGGAAATGTTATAAGGACACCCTCAAAGCCTCCCTGATAAAGTGCAATATCTCCACCGACACCTGGGAGTCCCTGGCCAAAGACTGCCCTCAGTGGAGGAAGTGCATCCGGGAGGGCACTGAGCACCTCGAGTCTCATCGCCAAGAGCATGCAGAAATCAAGCGCAGGCAGCGGAAAGAGTGTGTGGCAAACCTCTCCCTCCCTTCCTTACACTCAACGACTATCTGTCCTACCCGTAACAGGGACTGTGGCTCTCGTATTGGACTGTACAGCCACCTAAGGACTCATTTTAAGAGTAGAAGCAAGTCTTTCTCGATTCCGAGGGACTGCCTATGACTGACTGACTCACAGGAAAGGATTTGAGCAGCCATGAATGGTGGGGAGATATTGTGATTGACACGTAGTCAGGTGGAATGATGTTAACCTAACCAGAATGTCTGACTAATAATCTGCAAATGTATTTCGCTGGCACCTTAGACAGTAACCACCTTTGAGTCAAGATCCTCCTTATATTGGCTTCCAAGATGCCACCCAATTTGCATTGAAATCAATGGAAATGAAAATCGAGCAGCTTGTATAACGCGAGGCCGATCCACAATGGCAGTTTTGCATGCTGGCGACAAATTGGAAATAAGAACATAAGAAATAGGAGCAGAAGTAGGCCATATGGCCGCTCGAGCCTGCTCCGCCATTCAATTTAGATCATGGCTGATCATGAACTCAGCTCCACTTCCCCTCCCATTCCCCTTAACCCCTTATTCCGTTATCGTTTAAGAAACTGTCTATTTCTGTCTTAAATTTATTCAATGTTCCAGCTTCCACAGCTCTCTGAGGCAGCAAATTGCACAGATTTACAACCCTCTAAGAGAAGAAATTTCTCCTCATCTCAGTTTTAAATGGGTGGCCCCTTATTCTAAGATCGTGCCCTCTAGTTCTAGTCTCCCCTATCAGTGGAAACATCCTCTCTGCATCCACCTTGTCAAGTCCCCTCATAATCTTATATGTTTCGATAAAATCACCTCTCATTCTTCTGAATTCCAATGAGTAGAGGCCCAACCTACTCAACCTTTCTTCATAAGTCACCCCCTCATCCCCTGAATCAACCTAGTGAACCATCACTGAACTGCCTCCAAAGCAAGTATATCCTTTCATAAATATGGAAACCAAAACTGCACGCAGTATTCCAGGTGTGGCCTCACCAATACCTTGTATAGCTGTAGCAAGACTTCTCTACTTTTATAATCTATCCCCTTTGCAATAAAGGCCAAGATACCATTGGCCTTCCTGATCACTTGCTGTGCCTGCATACTATCCTTTTGTTTTTCATGCACAAGTACCCCAGGTCCCGCTGTATTGCGACACTTTGCAATCTTTCACGATTTAAATAATAACTTGCTCTTGATTTTTTTCAGCTAAAGTGCATGACCTCACACTTTCCAACATTATACTGCATCTGCCAAATTTTTGCCCACTCAATTAGCCTGTCTATGTCCTTTTGCAGATTTTTTGTGTCCTCTTCACACATTGCTTTTCCTCCCATCTTTGTATCGTCAGCAAAGTTGGTGATATGTCCTTACTATACAGTACAAATGCACACGAGGCCCATACTAGAGAGAAGGTCACTCTGTGACCAGTAACCTGTATTAGCCAGCATTGAAGTGGAGAAGATGGGTGGAGCTTCCCCTTTTATACCTGAAAGTCTAGGTTAGGAGTGTCTCCCACAAGTTCACCACCTAGTGGTCAGTGTTCTCACGGCGTACAACTTAGGTCAATTTATACATGGATTACAATGACAATTGAATACATGACATCACCTCCCCCATCAAAGCCTTATTGGGATCACAGGTTAAGTCTCTCTGGTGGTTTACGCTCCCTTGTAGAGCGCCTGAGTAGGGGCTCTGGTTGTTGGGCGCTGGCCTGAGTGTCTGCTGTTTGCGGTGCCTCAGGCCTATCTGGACTGCCCACAGTGACTGGGCTCTCCTCCACTTGGTTCTGGTGTTCGGTCACCTGTGGTGGAGTGAACTCTACATCGTGTTCTTCGTCTGTTTCTTCTACGGGGTTGCTGAACCTCCTTTTTGTTTGATCCACGTGTTTGCGACAGATTTGTCCATTGGCAAGTTTAACTACCAGAATCCTATTCTCCTCTTTGGCAATCACAGTGCCTGTGATCCATTTGGGCCCTGCAGCGTAGTTGAGGACAAAGACAGGGTCATTGACATCAATACATCGCGCCCTCGCAATCCCGTCATGGTAGTCACATTGTGACCGGCGCCTGCTCTCAACAATATCTTTCATGGTGGGGTGTATAAGGGATAACCTGGTTTTGAGCATCCTTTTCATTAGCAGCTCTGCGGGTGGAACCCCTGTGAGCAAATGTGGTCGGGATCTATTGGCCAATAGGAGGCGTGATCGGCGACTTTGCAGGGAACCCCCTTGGATTCTGAGCATCCCCTGTTTGATTATCTGCACTGCTCGTTCCACCTGGCCGTTGAACGGTGCCGTCCTGACATGGTTGATACCATTTCTTGCCATGAAGTCCTGGAATTCAATACTTGTAAAGCACGGGCCATTGTCGCTGACCAAGACGTCCGGTACACCATGGGCGACGAACATTACCCGTAGACTTTCTATCGAGGCAGAGGATGTGCTTGAATTGAGAATGTCACTCGATCCATTTGGAGTAGGTGTCTACTGCAACCAAAAACATTTTTCCCATGAAAGGACCTGCTTAGTCCACATGGATGCGTGACCATGGCTTGGCGGGCCAGGATCAGGGGCTAAGGGGGGCTTCCCTAGGCACATTGCCCAGCTGGGTACACGTGTTGCACCTGCGAACACAAAGTTCCAGGTCTGCATCTACCACTGGCCACCAAACGTGTGACCTGGCAATTGCCTTCATCATGACAATGCCCGGGTGCTCATTGTGGAGTTCTCGGATGAACGCCTCTCTGCCCATCTGGGGCAAGACTATTCGGTTTCCTCATAGTAGGCAATCGGCCTGAATCGAGAGTTCATCCTTGCGCCTGTGAAATGGTTTAAATTCCTCAGGGCATGCCCCGTAAGTGGCTGCCCAGACCGCATTCAGGACACATTTCTTGACTAAAGACAGTAGTGAGTCTCTATTTGTCCAGACTTTGATCTGACTGGCTGTCATGGGTGACCCTTCGCTTTCGAAAGCTTCAACAGCCATGACCATCTTAGCAGCATGCTCGGTTGCCCCCTCGGTGGTGGCTAGTGGGAGCCTGCTGAGTGCATCGGCGCAGTTTTCAGTTCCCGGTCTGTGCCGAATTGTATAGTCATAGGCGGCTAACGTGAGTGCCCACCTCTGTATGCGGGCCGACGCATTTGCATTTATGGCCTTGTTGTCAGCCAAAAGGGACGTTAGGGGTTTGTGATCTGTCTCCAGCTCAAATTTTCTGCCAAACAGGTACTGGTGCATTTTTTTTACTGCATATACACATGCAAGCGCTTCCTTTTCTATCATCCCGTAGCCCCTTTCTGCCTGGGACAGACTTCTGGAGGCATAAGCTACCGGCTGTAACTGACCCTTGGCATTAACATGCTGCAACACATACCCGACCCCATAGGACGACGCATCGCACGTTAAAACAAGTTTCTTACTCGGGTCATATAGCGTTAACTGATTGTTGGAGCATAACAAATTGCGTGCTCTATCAAAAGCCCTTTCCTGGCTGTCCTACCAGACCCATTCGCGACCTTTGCATAGGAGCATGTGTAGCGGCTCTAACAGCGTGCTCAACTTGGGAAGATAGTTATCAAAATAGTTCAGGAGCCCCAAGAACGAACGCAGCTCCTCATGTTACGGGGTCTGGATGCTCTCTGGATCGCTTCCGTTTTGGACGCAGTAGGTCTGATCCTGTCTGCTGCTACCCTCATCCCCAGGAATTCTACCTCTGGAGCTAGGAAGACGCACTTCACCTTTTTCAGTGGAAGATCTACCCAGTCCAGTCTGCGTAGCACCTCCTGCAGGTTGTGGAGGTGTTCTTCAGTATCGCAGCCCGTGATGAGGATGTCGTCTTGAAAAACCACTGTCCTTGGAATCGACTTAAGGAGACTTTCCATGTTCCGTTGAAGGTTCGTGGCGGCTGAGTGAATCCCGAACGGACATCTGTTGTACTCAAACAACCCCTTGTGTGTCGTGATGGTGGTCAGCTTCTTCGACTCACTCGCAACCTCCTGAGTCATGCAAGCTGAGGTCAGGTCCAATTTTGAAAACAGTTTGCCACCAGATAGCATCGCAAAGAGGTCCTCCGCTCTTGGTAGCGGGTACTGGTCTTGGAATGACACCCGATTGATGGTGGCCTTGTAACCATTACATATCCTGACCGACCCATCCGCCTTGAGCACCGGCACAATCGGGCTTGCCCAGTCACTGAATTCGACTGGCGAGATGATGCCTTCCTTCAGCAGGCGGTCCAATTCACCTTCTATCTTTTCCCGCATCACGTACGGCACCGCTCTGGCCTTGTGGTGTACTGGCCTGGCGTCCGGGGTTATGTGAATCACTACCTTGGTCCCCATGAAAGTGCCAATGCCGGGTTGAAATAGTGAGTCAAATTTGTCCAGGACCTGTGAGCATGATATTTGCTCCACAGAAGAAATTGCATTGACATCGCCCCATTTCCAGTTCATGACAGCAAGCCAACGCCTCCCCAGCAGTGCGGGACCGTCCCCCGGGACAATCCAGAGTGGCAACCTGTTCTCCGAATCTTTGTGGGTCACGACTACCGTGGCGCTGTCTAGCACCGGAATGATCTCCTTTGCATATGTCCGTAGCTGTGCGTCAATCGGCAATAATTTTGGCCTCCTGGCCTTGGACGGCCACAACTTGTCATACTGTTTGTAACTCATCAGGTACTGGCTGGCCCCCGTGTCTAGCTCCATTGATATTGGGATGCCATTGAGGAGCACTTTCATCATTATCGGTGGCATCCTGGTGTATGAACTGTATATGTGCTCCACATGAACTCGCTGAACTTCAGCATCCAGCGATTTCCCCCAGTGTCCATTTGGCCTCGTAGGGCTCACATCGGGCCCATCCTCCTCGTACATCAACCTGGCTGCAGGCTTCCTGCACATACGCGCCAAGTGATCGCTGACATTGCAATTTCTGCAGGTATATTGCTGATACCTGCAAGCTCTGGCTGTGTTTTTGCCTCCATACCTCCAACATGAGCCATTGTTGGTAACAAAAGGTCCACTACCAGTCGATCGTCTCTGACTGCCTCTATAATTGTCCTTAAACGCACCCTTGGCAGGTGTTGATGGCCCCATTACTGGCCGCATTGTCCCTTGCGATGGCATGAATCGCCGTTCAGCAAGCCATTGTTGAATTCCCCCTTTGGGTTCGACTACATGCTGGGGCATGTCCGATTGCCCCTGTCTGCCTGGAGAACTGTGTGTTCCGCATTAACACTGTTGACTCCCTGTCCATTTGCTGCATTTAAACCAAGATTTTTGGCAAACATCATTCTGGTCTCTTCCTCACCTGAGATAAATGTCTGGGCCATCAAAGCTGCCGTTTCCAGGGTCAAGTCTTTGGTCCCAATCAGTTTTCTGTAAACCCCAGCGTGCCCGATGCCCTCAATAAAAAAGTCTCGCAGCATCACCGCTCTGCATGTATCTGGGAAATTATAAAGGCTCGCCAGTCGCCGGAGGTCTGCCACGAAGTCTGGAACGCTTTGCACTTCTCGCCGCCGGTGCGTGTAAAACCAGTGTCTCGCCATGTGCATGCTGCTCACTGGTTTAAAGTGTTCCCCGATCAACTTACTGAGCTCTTCAAAAGTCTTGTCCGCCGGCTTCTCTGGCGCTAGAAGGTCCTTCATCAGGGAGTATGTCCTGGATCCACACCGTCAGGAGATGAGCCCTGCGTTTGTCGGCCGAATCCTGTCCCAGCCATTCCTTAGTGACGAAACTTTGCTGTAGTCTCTCAATAAAATCGTCCCAATCATCACCAACACAGTACCTCTCGTCTCTGCTGCTAGTTGCCATGTTCGCGTGGTTTAAATCCCCGTTTCTCGTCGCCAATGATATGTCCTTACTATACAGTACAAATGCACACGAGGCCCATACTAGAGAGAAGTTCACTCTGTGACCAGTAACCTTTATTAGCCAGCACTGAAGTGGAGAAGATGGGTGGAGCTTCCCCTTTTATACCTGAAAGTCCAGGTTAGGAGTGTCTCCCACAAGTTCACCACCTAGTGGTTAGTTTTCTCACGGTGTACAACTTAGGTCAGTTTATACATGGATTACAATGATAGTTGAATACATGACAGTTGGCTACATTACAGTCAATCCCTTCCCTACCCTATAGTGCCTGGTAAGGTGCCTGGAAATTTGAAATGCACAAAGAAAGAAATGGATTGGAGTTGAGAGTGGATGTTCATGTTCATGCATTACATATCTGGGCAGGTATCATGAAATTAATTGTTCGGTATCACCAAATGATGGAGATTATTTGCAAGCGTGATGTCAAAAGTATGAGAGACTTTACTCACCTTGAGCTCCTTTATAATTCCACATGTATGACCATGAAATAGTTTATTTATTCATTTTATGTCTTTGTAAAGAAAAAGAAAGGGTGACCTCTTACTATAATTTTGGCATAGCTTCAAATATTGTGGTTAGTTGAAAAGATGATGCATATGATTTGCAATATGCCTCATTAATATACATTCTCTGATAAGTTAGAGCAATTTTATTCTTGTTGCTATCCCTTTATTGAAAAGAACAAACTACAACTGGCAAGAGTGAAGGTAAGAAACAAACTAAATATTTTTTAAAGTATTAATCCTAAATAAATGCACTGCACTGCAGTATATTTTTTAATTCAGAATATTCTTTGCATGAGTTCACTGAAATTTTGCAAAAACAATTGATCATTTCCCAAATTTTGTAAACATGAAACAAGGCCGTGAATGGTATCAAAAGGAACATAAGAACATAAGAAATAGGAATAGGAGTAGGCCATACGGCCCCTCGAGCCTGCTCCGCCATTCAATAAGATCATGGCTGATCTGATCATGGACTCAGCTCCACTTCCGCCCGCTCCCCATAACCTCTTATCCCCTTATCGCTCAAGAAACTGTCTATTTCTGTCAAATTTATTCAATATCCCTGCTTCCACAGATTTACAAATCTGAGAAGAAATTTCTCCTCATCTCTGTTTTAAATGGGCAGCTCCTTATTCTAAGATCATGCCCTCTAGTTCTAGTCTCCCCCATCAGTGGAAACATCCTCTCTGCATCCACCTTGTCAAGCCCCCTCATAATCTTATACGTTTCGATAAGATCACCTCTCATGCTTCTGAACTCCAATGAGTAGAGGCCCAACCTACTCAACCTTTCCTCATAAGTCAACCCCCTCATCCCCGGAATCAACCTAGTGAACCTTCTCTAAACTGCCTCCAAAGCAAATATATCTTTTCGTAAATATGGAAACCAAAACTGCATGCAGTATTCCAGGTGTGGCCTCACCAATACCTTGCATAGCTGTAGCAAGGCTTCCTGCTTTTATACTCCATCCCCTTTGCAATGAAGGCCAAGATACCATTGAACAAGTACCCCCAGGTCCCGCTGTACTGCAGCACTTTGCAATCCTTCTCTATTTAAATAATAACTTGCTCTTTGATTTTTTTCTGCCAAAGTGTATGACCTCACACTTTCTAACATTATACTCCACCTGCCAAATTTTTGCCCACCCACTTAGCCTGTCTATGTCCTTTTGCAGATTTTTTGTGTCCTCCTCACACATTGTTTTTCCTCCCTCCCATCTTTGTATCATCAGAAAACTTGGCTACGTTACACTCAGTCCCTTCTTCCGTCGTTAATATAGATTGTAAATAGTTGGCCTCCCAGCACTGATTCCTGCGGCACCCCACTAGTTACTGATTGACAACCAGAGAATGAACCATTTATCCCGACTCTCTGTTTTCTGTAAGTTAGCCAATCCTCTATCCATGCTAATATATTACCCCCAACCCATGAACTTTTATCTTGTGCAGTAATCTTTTATGTGGCACCTTGTCAAATGCCTTCTTGAAGTCCAAATACACCACATCCACTGATTCCCCTTTATCCACCCTGTTCATTACATCCTCAAAGAACTCCAGCAAGTTTGTCAAACATGACTTCCCCTTCATAAATCCATGCTGACTCTGCCTGACCAAATTTTGATTTTCCAAATGTCCTGCTACTGCTTCTTTAATAATGGACTCCAACATTTTCCCAACCACAGATGTTAGGCTAACTGGTCTATAGTTTCCTGCTTTTTGTTTGCCTCATTTTTAAAATAGGAACATTACATTTGCAGTTTTCCAATCTGCTGGGACCTCCCCAGAATCCATGAAATTTTGGTAAATTACAACCAATGTATCCACAATCCCTGCCGCTACTTCTCTTAAGACCCGAGGTGCAAGCCATCAGGTCCAGGGGATTTATCTTCCTTTAGACCCATTATCTTACTGAGTACCACCTCCCCTGTGATTGTGATTGTGTTAAGTTCCTCCCCCCCACCCCCCTATAGCCCCTTGACTATCCACTGTTGGAATATTGTTGGTGTCCTCTACCATAAAGACTGATACAAAATATTTGTTCAGAGTTTCTGCCATCTCCATGTTCTCCATTACTAATTCCCAGTCTCGTCCTCTAAGGGACCAACATTTACTTTAGCCACTCTTTCCCTTTTTATATAGCTATAGAAACTCTTGCTATCTGGTTTTATACTTTGTGCTAGTCTACCTTCATAGTCTATGTTCTCTTTCTTAATCATTTTTTTAGTTGTTCTTTGCTGGCTTTTAAAAGCTTCCCAGTCTTCTGTCCTCCCACTAGTTTTGGCCACTTTGTATGCCCTTGTTTTTAATTGGATACCGTCCTTTATTTCTTTGTTAGCAGGCGATGATCCGGCCACACTGGCTGATAAGCGCAGAGCTATCCTGCTCACCAGTTGTGGGCCCACCGTCTATGGCCTCGTCAAGAACTTGCTGGCACCAGCGAAGACAACGACCAAACGTACGAGGAGCATGTAATGCTGATCCAAGAACAACTCAAGCCCAAAGAGAGCATCTCAAAGCCAGACACCTGTTTTACACACACCGACAGCCCGAAGGCCAGGAAATCGCGAAATATTCTGCAGACCTCAGGAGGCTGGCGGCACCGTGTGATTTCGGCGAACACCTCACCGAAGCGCTGTGGGATATCTTTGTCATCGGAATCAACCACGAGGGCCTTCTTCACAGGCTACTATCTGTGGATACCACAGTCACACTGCAGAAGGTCATCACCATGAGCCAGGCATTCATGACCTCGACCTACGGCTCTCGGCGGATGACTCATCCTCAGGACTCAAACCCAACAAGTACTGTACACAGACTGGCGCCTTTTAGAGGCTGGACTGTAGAACGTGAATCTCCTCAGGGAAGAGAGAACAGGCCCTTACCTCTGAGTCCACCAAGGGGGGTTAATCGGTTAGCACCATGCTGGCGTTGCGGAGGAAATCACCGGGCTCACCAGTGCCGTTTTAAGGACTATGTGTCAAAGGATGCAAAGAAGTAGAACTCACCGTGTTGATGAAGAGTCTGCAGAGGGCCATGAATCCAGCACGGATTATGAAGAAGTGGTCAGAGAGGCAGCTCAGCCCCACGATGAGATGTACGGAATGTTTACCTGCACCACAGAATGTTCCCCGTTGAAAATGGAAGTTGAGATAAACAGCATTCCAATCTTCATGGAGGCGGACACGGGGGCGAGCCAGTTAGTAATAGAAACATAGAAAATAGGTGCAGGAGTAGGCCATTCAGCCCTTCTAGCCTGCACCGCCATTCAATGAGTTCATGGCTGAACATGCAACTTCAGTACCCCATTCCTGCTTTCTCGCCATACCCCTTGATCCCCCTAGTAGTAAGGACTTCATCTAATTCCTTTTTGAATATATTTAGTGAATTGGCCTCAACAACTTTCTGTGATAGAGAATTCCACAGGTTCACCACTCTCTGGGTGAAGAAGTTTCTCCTCATCTCGGTCCTAAATGGCTTACCCCTTATCCTTAGACTGTGACCCCTGGTTCTGGACTTCCCCAACATTGGGAACATTCTTCCTGCATCTAACCTATCTAAACCCATCAGAATTTTAAACGTTTCTATAAGGTCCCCTCTCATTCTTCTGAACTCCAGTAAATACAAGCCCAGTTGATCCAGTCTTTCTTGATAGGTCAGTCCTACCATCCCGGGAATCAGTCTGGTGAACCTTCGCTGCACTCCCTCAATAGCAAGAATGTCCTTCCTCAGGTTAGGAGACCAAAACTATACACAATGTAATAAATCAAAAAGCCTTTGAGAGGTTATGGGACAATCAAGCTGAACGACCTAAGTTGGTCCCAGTTCAGGCAAAGCTGTGCACCTACACCAATGAACTTACCCCAGTCGTTGGTAGTGTGGATGTAAAGGTTCTCCATGATGGCGCGGTGCACAAGTTGCCACTGTGGATTGTTGCAGGCGATGGACCAACGCTACTCGGAAGAAGGTGGATGGAGAAGATCCATTGGAGCTGGGAATATTTCATCCCTCCAGCGATCGACGTCCCCCACACTCAGAGGCAAAGCAAGCCCCCACCTGAGGTTGGTTCCGGCACCAGAGAGCAGACCAGCACAGCACCCGAGGCACAGACTGCTCAGCACGACTGCGTGGAGATGATCCAGCTGAGACGACCCGAATGAACCTTCCAGGCTCCAATGGCAGGACTCCGGAGGAAGAAAATCAGATTCAAAGGTGACTTCCCAGCTTCAGTGGCAGAACCCGGGGAAAAGAGGATCACAACAGTCGACATCGTGGATGGAGGAAAGATGGCGCCCAAACCACGAGGTGATACGCTGATGAAAAAGATGCCGGCGGCAAGACCACGAGGTGCAGCGCTGATGGAGCAACACGTAGTACCAAGCGAAGAAGAGGATTGGGATAAAGATAGCAAGGCTCTCTTAAAGGAGGCCAGAAACCCACTACACTTAAAGGGTCAGTTCCACATTCTCAATCAATGTAATAGCAATTGTGAGTTAAATGTAAAGCTTGTAACTGATGATCAGAGTTTTATACGTATAATAAGCAAAGTCGTGCGATTGCGATCGGAGCTACAGTTTATCTACAATGAGTAATGAAACGTTTGCGATGCAGGATTTCAACTGCATTCAGATAATGTAGTGGGCAAACACCCATCGGGAGCACACAGGTCCAGCGAGCTACCCAATGCTGTAGCCTGCGTCCCTGGGACCAGATTGATGCACCACGGAGCGTGACCACAAGCAGCTAATTTGGACAAGCTGCAGAGCAAGCGATCTCAGGAGGGCAACAGCACTGGTATCGATACCCTGCCCCTGATCGGCTCCACCTCTCAGGCACCCGATGGCACCACCGCCACAAGCCTGAAAGAGCAAACTGCGCTAAGGCGCAGCCCCCAGACCTAGCGTCACCAAGGCTACACCCGGGAACAAAGGGTCACCTGCAACGGTTCTCCTAAATGGGACCGGGACCAGCCAGGATCCCAAACCAAATAATGCCCAGGCAAGCGAGTCAGCAGTTCCCTGCGCACTGCCAGATGACTGCTCCTTAGGGAGCAGCAGTGACCCGGGGCACAAGGAAAGGACAGGGAGGTCACAGGCATCTGTGAACCTGCCTGACGCTAGGAACAACAGCAAAGGCCCCGAGAGCAGGCAACTTAAGCCAACCGGGTTCCCACTGCCAGCACTGGGCACTGCGCCGCCACCAGACTACCTGGACATCATCCAGCAATTCTGGAACTAGCTTGTCCTCACGCACCAGTACTGACACCAGTACGGATTCCAAGTATGTATCAAGAATGTATCTCACCAGTCAAATGTACTTGCCTCACAACTGTGCCACAAATGTAATGATGTAAATGCAAATTTTTTTTTCTGGACTTGAATATATATGAATGAAATGAGCCATCGGCATAATCTATATTTGGGGGGGAGAGAATGGAGTGGTCATGGACTCACAAAGAGAAAACACCAGCACCTCCACTGCCAACGAAACACCACCTACTCACCCAAGATAGAAACGACCTTCCAAGGGCCAACCAGATAGAGCTAAGCCCAGAGCACAGTCAATGTATGAAGGCGATTTGCACTAAGGACTTGGGGGAGAGTGATGTCATGTATCCAGACATGTTTACTACTTGTACTATTACATAGTACCACCAGAGGGCACTACTATGAGAAACTTGTATGCCAGCTGTATGGTCACTAAAGTGTGCTACCAGAGGGCACTACAGTGGGAGACTTGTAGGTTACCTGTAGAGGTGTGCCAGGCCTAGTATAGAAGGCAGGCCACCATGTGTGATCATCACTCTAGAGTTATATTAAATGGACCAAGGTCACTACAGTTCAAGTGCAATACTTTGCCTCGTGGAGTCATTTTCAGAGCGTCTAAAGATATAACAGATTTGTTCAATCAATATGGAGGTTAAAATCACCCATGATTATTGCTGTTCCCTTTTTACAAGCCCCCACTATTTCCTGATTTATGCTCTGACCAACAGAGTTGCTACTGTTAGGGGGCCTATAGACTATGGCCATCAGTGACTTTTACTCTTATTGTTCTTTATTTCCACCCAAACTGTTTTAAAACCCTTATCATTTGAGCCAATATCGTTTCTTACTATTCCAGTGATTCCATCCTTTATCAATAGAGCTACCCCACCTCCTTTTCGTTTCTGTCTGTCCTTCCGGATTGTCAAGTACCCCTGAATATTTAATTCCCAGTCCTGGTCACCTTGCAACTATGTCTCTGTAATGGCTATCAGATCATACCCATTTGCCTCAATTTGTGCCAACTCATCTATTTTGTTACAAATGCTAGGTGCATTTAGATAAAGTGCCTTTAAGTGTGTTTTTTTACCTTTTTTTCCTGTTTGTTTCCTCTCTTCTTCAAACTCACTTTCTTTATTTTTGCTTGCTAATTTCAGCTTTACTCCACTCCCAACTGAATCTATTTTCAGGTTCCCATCCCCCTGCCAAGCTAGTTTATACCTTCCCCAACAGCACTAGCAAACCCCTCCCGTCGCGAGGATATTGGTCCCTGCACTGTTGAGGTGCAACCCGGCCGGCTTGTACAGGTCCCACCTCTCCCAGGAGCGGTCCCAATGCCTCAGGAAACTAAAGCCCTCCTGCCTGCACCATCTCTCCAGCCACATATTCATCTGCTCTATCCTCCTATTTCTGTATTCACTAGCTCATGGCACTGGGAGTAATCCGGAGACTACTACTCTTGAGGTCTTGCTTTTTAATCTCTCTCCTAGCTCCTAAAGGAGGCTAGCTAGCATCTGCTGAGTGAAGACATTGGCCTGGATTTTGCGGTCAGTGGCGCTCGCTGCTCATTAAGCTTACAGCTGCCCACAGACACTTTTTGTGGGCTATTGCATGGCAAGTTACGGTAATTAGAGATCCATTTTAGCACGGTGCCCTCTATAGGGGATCTGGGACCTGTGAGATCTGGGAAAGCAACAGTGTGTCTCTTCAACCAATCAGATTGAAGAATCCTTACTGAAACACATAGAGAGGGATTTTTAATCCCAAAAAAACGGGTGGGTTTGGGTCGGGTGGGAGGTTAAAGTGTTAAAAATCTGAATGATGACCCCAACCCGCACACTTCCGGTTTTAACAGAAGTGGGAGGGGATGCGGGCAACCAACCTGCTCACAATTTAAATATTATAATGAGGCTATGCCTCATATTGATTCACCATTTCAAATTTAACTCTGGCCGACCAGGTTTCCTGGGCCTCAGCAGATCTAGCGGCTAAAGGAAGGCGAGGACTGCGGGATCCAGGAGGTAAGTGCCTTACTGCGGGATCCAGGAGGTAAGTGCCTTTCCGAGGCTCTGACCTCACCCTCGATCCCACCCCCTGGCCTACGATCTCCCACCACCCCAAATCTTCCACTCCCCTCCGCCCTCCCGCCGGCCTCCGATCTCCACCACCCCTTGCCCCGGCCTCTGATCTCCACTCCCTCCCTCCTCTCTGCTCCCTGGCTGTGGCCTAGTGCTGAAGGCCTACCCACCCGACAGCCAACCAGCACCTGATTCTGGCAGCCTGTGGCTGGGAAACGGATAAAAGAATTGTTAATCAGGTCCTGCTGTTAAATTCGGCAGCGCTCAAGAGAAACCCAAAACCCATTCTTCCGGGTTTCCCAACCTCAATTCAATCCCCACCCCTCTCCCCACTCCAACCCTCCCCTTCCACCCCCGCCTCTGAGTAAAACTCCAGCCCGCAGAATCTAAACCAGGAAGTATAAATTAGAATATTTAATTCAATGTAAAATTATGTACAAAAAGCGAATTAAAGAGAGGGAAATAAAGATGGGATTAGGAGGGAGAGATAAGAGACAGAAAGAAAAAGTTTAAAAAGTGTTTTATTTTAAATGTTATTAAATCTCCAACAATAATTAAAATCTGAAGGTATGAGATTCCACACTTGTTGAGGTAAATTTTCAGTGCCAGAGACCTTGTAATTAAGACATATCACATCGTTAAAAATTCAGTTACCCATGAATTAACAAGCCCTAACATTTTCTGGCATATTTCATGGGTAGCTAGTGGGTAAGTACCGCAACGTCATGTCCTTCATGTGTTTGAATGTCGAGTCTCTCGCTGAGGTACCGTAGTAGTAAAGCTTGTGGAACAGCAGTGCAACTCGGGCAGCAACTTCCTGATTTCCACGTTTAACTGTACATGTGTGCATGCCAGAAGTTGCTGTTTGATTTACTCCTTAATAACGACGAGCAATGAAACCCTGACCATTATTCCAATCGCAAAATGTGGGCTTTTCACATTTGATTAAAGTTACCAAGTGTTTTTAAATTATTGAGGTAATAAGTTAGTGTTTGAAACCAGCTCTTTACAATATACATTAACGATTTAGATGAAGAAATTGAGTGTAATATCTCCAAGTTTGCAGATGACACTAAACTGGGTGGCGGTGTGAGCTGTGAGGGGGACGCTAAGAGACTGCAGGGTGACTTGGATAGGTTAGGTGAGTGGGCAAATGCATGGCAGATGCAGTATAATGTGGATAAATGTGAGGTTATCCATTTTGGGGGCAAAAACACAAAGGCAGCATAGTATCTGAATGGTGGCAGATTAGGAAAAGGGGAGGTGCAATGAGATCTGGGTGTCATGGTTCATCAGTCACTGAAAGTGGGCATGCAGGTACAGCAGGCGGTAAAGAAGGCAAATAGTGTGTTGGCCTTCATAGCTAGGGGATTTGAGTATAGGAGCAGGGAGGTCTTACTGCAGTTGTACAGGGCCTTAGTGAGGCCTCACCTGGAATATTGTGTTCAGTTTTGGTCTCCTAATCTGAGGAAGGACGTTCTTGCTATTGAGGGAGTGCAGCAAAGGTTCACCAGACTGATTCCAGGGATGGCTGGACTGTCATATGAGAGACTGGATCAACTGGGCCTTTATACACTGGAGTTTAGAAGGTTGAGAGGGGATCTCATAGAAACATATAAGATTCTGATGGGACTGGACAGGTTAGATACAGGAAGAATGTTCCCGATGTTGGGTAAGTCCAGAACAAGGGGATATAGTCTTAGGATAAGGGGTAGGCCATTTAGGACTGAGATGAGGAGAAACTTCTTCACTCAGAGAGTTGTTAACCTGTGGAATTCCTTACCGCAGAGAGTTGTTGATGCCAGTTCATTGGATATATTTAAGAGGGAGTTAAATATGGCCCTTACAGCTAAAGGGATCAAGGGGTATGGAGAGAAAGCAGGAAAGGGGTACTGAGGTGAATGATCAGCCATGATCTTGTTGAGTGGCAGTGCAGGCTCGAAGGGCCAAGTGGCCTGCTCCTGCACCTATTTTCTATGTTTCTATGAACACAAACAATAGAATAATTATGGCTCTCCCTCTTCCCTTCCCAATAAATTTCAAGCTGAACAGGTAATTAAAGAAAAATAAAGCTGGTGTTTGAAAAATGTAAGTTGGCAGGTTAACACAATAGTAGATTTGTTTTGTTTTTAATTAATAATTAATTGTAGCACTGAACACTAACCCCAATTAATTAAGCAATATTTTTCCAAAGTTTTTCACCAATTCTGTTATTTTGTCGTATCTTTATAAGCAATCCTGATACTTTGATAAAACGGGCATAAAACCTGGTTAATACTGATCACAAAACTCTGAATTATAATTTGCAGCATACATACAGGTCCTGTGATTAGTCAGTATCCAAAGCAAATAAACAACATTTTATTGCTGCAGCATGTCTCAGGCATAACTAAATAAAATCATTTTTGACTTTTCCTATCTGATAGAAGTGAAGATTTTAAGTTCTTCAAAATTAAAAAATGTAAATTTAATGAACCCGCATGTTTCTCGTACGTGAATTGGTTTATTTTTCTTTTACTGTAAGTTTAAAATAATTAGGAAATTAATTGAGCAACTTCCATCTTCTTCCAACTTAATACTAAGTCATTGAGAGTAGCAGAAAGTTTACAGTAAATATGATTATCCACCAGCATGCATTGAACTGAGCAGAACTATACAACTGCAATCTACCCATATGCAAAGTGCTCTAGTGGTGTAGCTGGAATGCTGATCTGATTTGAAAAATAACGGAAGATTTTCATGAGTTCTGTATTTGTTAAGATAAATAAAGCAGTAAAAGAAAAAAGAAAATTTTACAGTCTTTTGCACCTAATGGGTCTGAAATCGCGTTCTCCACGGGGTACACGCCAGTGGGGTGCACGAAAGTTCCGGGTTTAAGTATGCGAAGCGCATGAGCCTAAACCCGGCACTTGCGATCTGTCAAAAATTTGACAGATCCACCGCATCCCAAAGTAAAAGTCCTGCGGGCGGAGAATTGGGCTATTTCCCAACTCCTGCCCTGAGAATGTCCTTCAAATTCTTACGATTGAAAAAAGGTGTAAGGCCTGTTTTTATCAGCGTAAGACTTTTAAAGTACAGAAAAATACATTGTTTAAAATAATTTAAACATTTAAAATCTTATTAAATAAGATACGTTTATTTTTAGATCCTTCAAAATACGTAAAAATAATGTTTTAATTTACATTTTTGTTTTAAATAATTAATTAAATTCCACTTTGATTCATTTGAAATATGTGATTTTTTTTTGTTATTTTCAGAGTGTGTGTGTTTTTGGGGGTATTCCCATTCATAGTTATGGCAGCTCCATATGTACAGAATTGCCATAAGCATGAATGGAGATTCCCCATCTCTCATAGGTTGGGCCAGACCACGTGATGTGATCCCATTGATGTGTACGAAAGCCGTTCGCTCGTGGGATACGTGTGCATCTACAAAGGGCTTCGCGTAGAGCCCCAGGACCGCAAGCCTGCGAACCTCCGAGAACACCAGGTAGATCGTAGAAATTTTTCAGGTCAGAGGCATCGCCCACAGGCTGCCTCTGTCCGCAATTTCTGGGCCAATGTCAACATCAGGCAGATACAGGGTCTGTATCAATGGTGTTGGATGCAGAGCAAAACAGCTCTAAACTACGTTTTGTATCATCAACTTCAAAAAAAGCACCCTCTACTAGAATGCCAAAACATTTTGATTTCCCTCACTAGCCATTCTTGTAAATTCTTTCACGAACGATATTTATTTCTAAATTAATTGATATTTGTACTGCAGACTCAGTTACAGGGAACTCTGAGCTTTATGTCAGATATATATTTATGTACAAAATGTGTCAGCTGTGGCTCAGTGGTAAGACTGTTGCCTCTATCGCAGAAGGTTGTGGGTTCAAGCCCCACTCCAGGGAATTGAGCATATAATCTAGGCTAAAACTAAGTGCAGTACTGAGGGAGTGCTGCAATTGTTGGAGGTGCCATCTTTTAGATGAGATAGTAAACTGAGTTCTCTCATCCTCTCAGTTGGGCATAAAAACATTTCACACACTATTTGAAGAGCAGGAGGAGTTCTCCTCATGTCTTGGCCAACATTTATCCTAAACTAATGCCACTAAAAATAAATTATCTGGTCATTTGTCTCATTGCTGTTAATAAGACCTTGTAATCTGAAAATTGGCTGTTGCATTTGCCTACATTGCAACAGTGACAACATTTCAAAAGTACTTCATTGGCCTTGAAGTGCTTTGGGATATTCTGAGAATGTGAACAGTACTATATAAACACAAGTTCTTTCTTTCAAGTTGTTGGCAGAAGAATCACAACATCTGTAATCCTACAGCTAATGATGCATAGAGTGCTCCTTTAAATCACAAGTCCATTAAATGGTCAGATTGTGCTTTGTGAGGGAACTGCATTTATTAAAATTTTTTTTAAAGTTTAAGTTAAAAATAGCTTAATTTTGAGTTCAATAGTTGATGCTATGTAAGCAATGAACAATCTCCACAACTGTCATTTTGTTAATATCATTCATTTTGAATAAATCCAAAATTCTGCAGCAGACCAACTGCCAAAAATGCTTGGTTTGGGGAAGGGGAGTGAAGAGAGAAGAGAGAGGACTTACATTCCTGCAGTTGAATAGCTATTATATATTAAATTCACTGGGGTCAAGTTTTGGCCGCCCGCTAGAACAGCGCACATCGGAGAGGCCTGCCTAATTTATAGAACAAAAATTGCGCCGAATACTTACCTCGCGATTCTCCGATAGCTGTAGGC
This sequence comes from Pristiophorus japonicus, assembly GCF_044704955.1. NCBI lineage: Eukaryota > Metazoa > Chordata > Chondrichthyes > Pristiophoridae > Pristiophorus > Pristiophorus japonicus. The sequence goes on along the minus strand of NC_091982.1, from coordinate 200,472,130 downwards.
CCATTTCCACCTCGGCGCGGTGCAGCAGGAGCTGCTGGGGGCGGAGCTACAGCCCTGCACCGAAAACAGTGCCGGCAGCTGCGCGCGTGCGCAGTAGCTCCCGGCCCTCCCAGCGCGTCCTGTCTCCGGGGCAACGACCCTATCCCAAGCCAAAGGGACGTCGCCCCCATCACCGGCCGAGTGGCCTGCACATCTTACCGCGGCAGGGGGACCCGCCCGCCCGGCCTCTTGCTGGGGGCGGCCGCGACCGAAGTCCTCGGCGGCGGCGGCAGCCAGGCATCGGCGGGGCCCGGCTTTTTCGTCGGTGGCAGGGCCCGCCCGCCTCGCATCTCGCTGGGAAGAGTCGGCGGCAGCGGCGGCGGCCCGGCATCGGCTGAGTGTGGGCCCCGCCTGAAGTCCCTGGCATCGTCATCGTCTTCTCTCTCCCCCCCATCTTCTTCTCTTCCCCCCACCCCCATCTTCTTCTCTCTCCCCCTGCTCCCTCTTTTCCCCGGTGCTGTTGTCGGTGAGTAGAAATATTTTTTTATTTATTGAGTGATTTTTAATTTATTTAAATGTTTTATTTTTTAATTTATTTGGATTGATTTATTGGTTTATTTATTGATTTATTTATTATTTATTATTGATGATGGCTCTTTATTTGTAAAAGTGAAGTGCTTAATGTTTGTAAACCCACCCCCCCATCTCTCGTTCCCCAAGCCTGATTTGTAAGTGCAGGCAAGGTTTTTCTGAGCATACAAAAATCTACACTTACTCCATTCTAAGTTAGTTTGGAGTAAGTTTTCGCTGCCTAAACTTGAAAAACAGGCGTAAGTGGTTGGACACGCCCCCTTTTGAAAAAAAAATCTGTTCTTAAATGAAACTGTTCTAACTCACTAGAACTGGAGCAAACTAAATGCCGAGAATTGCAATTTCTAAGATGCTCCATTCTAAACTAGTTGCTCCAAAAAAATAGGAGCAATTCAGGCCGAAACTTGAACCCAGTATGTGGGCACACATGTCATTGAATTCTCATTGTAAATACCTCCAGTACCTGTTACTGCTGTAGGTGATGCTGTGTTAGATATTCTCAATGTTAAAGCTGTTACGCTTCCCTGTCACAGCCTGTGACAAACAATAGCTATTATTTTCTCGGGAGACTAACTGCTATGGCCACCAGATTCTCACAAATCGCACAAAATTCTTTCTGAAATGTTTTTTGCATCAAGCATGTTTCCTCAGTAACTAAAATTTCAACAGTTTAAATTTGAGTTTAAACAAAATTTTAAAAATCAAACAGTACTTATTTCACAATAGCATGATTATATTTATTTATTGAATTGTCTTTGGAATCTGATAATGCTTTCATTAAGGTTCTATGTGAAGACCTTGGCCTCTCCCAAGGCTCTAGGACAGGATTACATAAGAACATAAGAAATAGGAGCAGTAGTAGGCCACCTGGCCCCTCGAGCCTGCTCCGCCATTTAATAAGATCATGGCTGATCTGATCTGATCACTTCCCTGCCTGCTCCCCATAATCCTTTATTCCCTTATTGCTCAAAAATCTGTCTTATCTCGGCCTTAAATATATTCAATGATCCAGCCTCCACAGCTCTCTGGGGCAGAGAATTCCATAGATTTACAACCCTCTGAGAGAAGATATTCCTCCTCATCTCAGTTTTAAATGGGCGGCCTCTTATTCGGAGACTATGTCCCTTAGTGTTAGTTTCCCCTATGTGGAAATATCTTCCCTGCATCCACCTTGTCGAGCCCCCTCATTATCTTATACGTTTCGTTAAGATCACCTCATTCTTCTGAACTTCAGTACCGGCACAACTTACTCAACCTATCTTCATAAGTCAACACCCTCATCTCCGGAATCAACCGAGTGAACCTTCTCTGAACAGCCCCCAATGCAAGTATATCCTTCCGTAAATACAGAGAACAAAACTGTATGCAGTACTCCAGGTGTAGCCTCACCAATACCCTGTACAGTTGTAGCAGAACTTTACTGCTTTTATACTTTATCCCCCTTGCAATAAAGGCCAACATTCCATTTGTCTTCCTCATTACTTGCTGTACCTGCATACTAACTTTTTGTGTTTCATGCACAAGGACCTCCAGGTCCCTCTATACTGCAGCACATTGCAATTTTTCTCCATTTAAATTATAATTTGCTTTTCCATTTTTTCTGCCAAAGTGCATAACCTCACATTTTCCCACATTATGGCCCCAAGTTTCGTCCCGCGACAAAAACGGCGCACCTCCGAGCTGGGCGCCTGTTTTTCGCGCCAAAAACTGCGCTTAAAATAAACTCCGATATTCTCGAGCTCCTTGGAGCTTGATGTCTGCTTGGCGCGGCGCGCTCTTCGCAGCAGGGGGCGGAGCCTAACACTCGCGCCGATTTTCTAAGTAGCAGGGGGCGGGTATAATTTAAATTAGCCTTCGTGGTGCCGGCAACCCTGCGCGTGCGCGTTGGAGCGTGCGCGCATGCGCAGTCTCAAACAAACATTGGCACTCGGCCATTTTTAAAAGGACTGCAGAAAAAGTGAAGATTTGATTCTTGGACCCTTGCAAAGGCTTGTAATTTAATTTTTTTGATATTTCTGTGTGTGAGGGAGTGCTTTTAGCAGCACTGCTGAATAAATCACCTGCTGAAATCAGTGAGTTCAGCTTTTCACTGCTAAACTTGCAGAACCGGTGCTGCATTGGTGCATGCAAATTAAGGACTGTGTGTTTGGAGAAATAAGAGTGCCAATTCAACTTTGCAATGGATCAACGTCCACCATTGCATAATACGTGGTGTTGACAATGCAGCACACATTCTGCAAATTTAAATATAAAACTGTCGATGTGGCTGCCTCTCCCTGTCCAAATGGCCTCAGTCCCCCTCACAGCTCGAAGGCTGCTGCTGTATTTTTGGCTGCCGTCGAGCGACTGACGCCGCCCCTAAAGCGTGGCTGAATGGCCTCAAGCACCATAAAGAGCTGCGTATGTCAGGTGTTGATTCTTCGGCTGCCAGCCAGCCACTGACGCCGCTGATATCCTATGGCCGAATGGCCTCACGTCCATCAGCTGCTGATTCTTTGGCTGCCGGCCAGCCACTGACGCCGCTGCTATCTCATGGCCGAATGGCCTCACGTCGGTCCGCTGCTGATTCTTCAGCTGGCTGCCGGCCAGCCACTGACGCTGCTGCTATCCCATGGCCGAATGGCCTTAATGCCGTCCGGGTGTTGCTTCTTCGCGGCCAGCCACGAAGAGAATGAAGGCCTGCCTCAAGCACCGCAGCTCAGATCGAAGCTTGCTGCCGCTGCCATCGAGACACTGACGCCACACCCCTGCCTGTCTCCAACATGAAAGGCCTGCCTGAAGCACAGCAGCTCGAAGGCTGCTGCTATTTCTCACAGGTAGGAACATGGTTTATTTAATCTTTTCTTTGCTATAAATTTTTATTCAGGTTGGATTTATTTGTATAATATTTGTATAAGTATAACTAAGGATTGATTGTAGAATTTAATGACTTACCTTCCCCCCCCTCCGCCCCCCCACCTCGTTCCCTACGCCTAATTTGTAACCTACGCCTGATTTTCTAAAGTGTAGACAAGGTTTTTTCGAGCGTACAAAAATCTTCACTTACTCCATTCTAAGTTAGTTTGGAGTAAGTTTTCACTGACGAAACTTTGAAAACAGGCGTAAGTGGCCGGACATGCCCCTTTTGAAAAAAAATTCTGTTCCAAAGTGAAACTGTTCTAACTGACTAGAACTGGAGCAAACTAAATGGTGAGAATTCCAATTTCTAAGATACTCCGTTCTACACCAGTTGCTCCTAAAAATCAGGAGCAAATCATGGCGAAACTTGGGGCCTATACTCCATCTGCCAAATTTTTGCCCACTCACTTAGCCTGTTTACATCCCTTTGCAGATTTTTTGTGTCCTCCTCACAATTTGTTTTCCCACCTATCTTTATATCATCAGCAAACTTGGTTACATTACACTCGGTCCCTTCATCTAAGTCATTAATATAGATTGGAAAGATTTGAAGCCCCAGCATCAATCCCTGTGGCACCCCACTAGTTACTGTTTGCCAACTGGAAAATGACCCATTTATCCCCAATCTCTGTTTTCTGTTAGTTGGCCAATCCTCTATCCATGCTAATATATTAGCCCCAACCCGTGAGTTTTTATCTTGTGCAGTAACCTCTTATGTATCACCTTATCGAATGCCTTCTGGAAATCCAAATACACCACATCCACTGGTTCCCCCTTATCCACCCTGCTCGTTACATCCTCAAAGAACTCCAGCAAATTTGTCAAACATGATTTCCCTTTCATAAAACCATGCTGACTCTGCTTGATTGAATTATGCTTTTCCAAATGTCCCGCTACTGCTTCCTTAATAATGGACTCCAGCATTTTCCCAACGACAGATGTCAGGCTAACTGGTCTATAGTTTCCTGCTTTTTGTCTGCCTCCTTTTTTAAATAGGGGCGTTACATTTGCGATTTTCCAATCTGCTGGGACCGCCCCAGAATCCAGAGAATTTTGGTAATTACAACCAATGCATCCGCTATCTCTGCAGCCATTTCTTTTAAGACCCGAGGATGTAAGCCATCAGGTCCCGGGAACTTGTCTGCCTTTAGTCCCATTATTTTACCGCGTACTTCTTCTTTAGTGATACAGGTGCAACGTCCCGAATCCGGAACCCTCGGGACCGAGACCGTTCCGGATTTTGCATTTTCCGGGCATTGGAACGTCTTTCTGACGTCATGAATCCGGAAACACTCGAGCCCAGATTTGGGTATTTCCGGATTTCGGAACGTCAGGAGGGAGGGGGGGGGGCGGGAGCGTGGTGGGGGTCTACCTGCCGAGGAGCTGTTCGGGCCGTCTAGTTGTCGTTGGGCGGGTCCCCACCAAGGAGGTCGGCGAGCCGGCCGGCCCCACCAAGAATGTTGTTAGGCGGGGCCCCACCAAGGAGGTGTTCGGGCGGGGCACCGCCAGGGAGGTTGTCGGGCCAGTGGGCTCCGCCAAGGATGTCATCGTCAGGCGGGGTCCCGCCAAGGAGGTGTTCAGACCGGTCAGCGTGGAGGCCCCGAGGTGAGGGCAGCGAGGCAAGTGGTGGCAAGGCAAAGCGCAAGGTCGGGAGCTGCGAGGCCCGAGGTCGGGCAGCGGCGAGGCCCGAGGTTGGGAGCAGCGAGGCCCGAGGTCGGGAGCAGCGAGGCCCGAGGTCGGGCAGCGGCGAGGCCCGAGGTCGGGCAGCGGCGAGTCCCGAGTTCGGGCAGCGGCGAGGCCCGAGGTCGGGAGCTGCGAGGCCCGAGGTCGGGCAGCGGCGAGGCCCGAGGTCGGGCAGCGGCGAGTCCCGAGTTCGGGCAGCGGCGAGGCCCGAGGTCGGGCAGCGGCGAGGTCCGAGGTCGGGAGCAGCGAGGCCCGAGGTCGGGAGCAGCGAGGCCCGAGGTCGGGAGCAGCGAGGCGAAGCCCAAGTTCGGCAAGGTCGTCGGGTCCGGATTCCAGTACATTTTAAGGATTTTGGACGACTCTGCCACGGACCATCATGGAGCCCGGATTCCGGAACATTCCGGAACTCCGAATTTTGGACGCTACACCTGTAGTGATTGTATTAAGTTCCTCCCTCCCTATAACCCCTTGCTTATTCACTATTGGGATGTTTTTAGTTTCTTCTACCGTGAAGACCGATACAAAATATTTGTTCAACGTCTCTGCCATTTCCCTGTTTTCCATTATTACTTCCCCAGTCTCATCCTCTAGGGGACCAACATTTACTTTAGCCATTCTTTTCCTTTTTATGTATCTGTAGAAACTCTTACTATCTGTTTCTATATTTCACGTTAGTTTACTTTCATAATCTATCTTCCCTCTCTTTATCATTTTTTTAGTCGGGCCTTGCTGGCTTTTGAAAGTTTCCCAATCCTCTGGCCTCCCACTAGTATTGGCACATTGTGTGCCCTTGTTTTCAATTTGATACCGTCCCTTATTTCCATAGTTAGCCACGGATGGTTATCCCTTCTCTTACAGTCTTTCCTTCTCATTGGGATATATTTTTGTTGCGAGTTATGAAATATCTCTTTAAATGTTTGCTGCTGCTCATCAACCGTCCCATACTTTAATCTATTTTCCCAGTACACTTTAGCCAACTCTGCCTTCATATCTTTTAGTCTCCTTTATTTAAGCTTAGGACACTGGTTTGAGATCCAACTTTCTCACCTTCCAACTGAATTTGAAATTCAACCATGTTATGGTCACTCATTCCTCGAGGATCATTTAGAGCTGTTATTTTGTGAGCCGCATTTATTTTGTGCAGTCTGAGCATGTGCAGTGGACCTACTTTCCCAGGATAAATTTGTATTATTAAGTCAGCTGCACTGATGGAATATTCTTGCAATATCTGCTCAAGATTTTTCAAAACTATTTGAACAGGACAAATTTCTAACTCTTTATATCATGTCCTTTGCACCTTAGCAGAGCTGGAAACAAGATAGAAATATAGGGGTCAAGTTTCGGCCTGAGTTGCTCCTATTTTTTTGGAGCAATTAGTTTAGAATGGAGCATCTTAGAAATTGCAATTCTCGGCATTTAGTTTGCTCCAGTTCTAGTGAGTTAGAACAGTTTCATTTTAGAACAGATTTTTTTTTTCAAAAGTGAGCGTGTCCGGCCACTTACGCCTGCTTTGTAAGTTTAGGCAGCGAAAACTTACTCCAAACTAACTTAGAATGGAGTAAGTGTAGATTTTTGTACGCTCAGAAAAACCTTGTCGACACTTATAAATCAGGCGTAAGGAACAGAGATTGGGGGGGGGGCGGGGAGGGAAGTTTATAAACATGAAACATATCACTTTTACAAATAAAGAGCCATCATCAATAATAAATGATAAATAAATCAATAAATCAATCAAAAAAAATTAAAAAATTAAAAATATATATTTTTTTAAATCAATAAATAAAAAATTAAGTTTCTACTCACCGACTGCAGCACCGGGAGCCCTTAACACCATGCTGGGATGTCCCCCCCCCCCCCCCCCCCCCCGCCCCCAGTGTGTGTCTCTCTGTCTCTGTCAGTGTCTCTTCTCTCTCTCTCTCAGTGTCAGTGTCGATGTGTTTCTGACAGCGATGGGAGGGGGGGGAGGAAAGGGAGGGGGGAGAGAGGAGAGGGAGGGGGGGAGAGTAGGGGGGGGAGAGGAGAGGGCGGGGGGAGAGAGGGGAGAGAGGGGAAGAGATGTGAGAGTGAGAGAGAGAGAGAGAGGGAGGGAGGGAGAGAGGGAGGGAGGGAGGGAGGGAGGGAGAGAGTGAGGGAGGGAAAGAGAGGGGAAGAGAGAGAGGGGGGAGAGAGAGGAGGGGAGAGAGAGGGGGGAGAGAAAGGGAGGAGAGAGAGGCAGGGAGAGAGAGGGGGGAGAGAGAGAGGGAGGGGAGGGGGTAGGGAGGGGGTAGGTGGGAGGGGGAAGGGAGGGGGAGAGGGGAGGGAGGGAGGAGAGGGAGGGTGAGGGAGAGAGGGAGAGGGAGGGAGAGAGGGAGGGGGCGGAGGGGGAGGGGGAGGGAGGGAAAGAGAGGGGAAGAGAGAGAGGGGGAGAGAGAGGAGGGGAGAGAGAGGGGGGGAGAGAGAGAGGGGAGAGAGAGGCGGGGAGAGAGAGGGGGAGAGAGGGGGAGAGAGAGAGGGAGGGGAGGGGGTAGGGAGGGGGTAGGTGGGAGGGGGAAGGGAGGGGGAGAGGGGAGGGAGGGAGGAGAGGGGAGGGAGGGGGAGAGGGAGGGTGAGGGAGAGAGGGAGGGGGAGGGAGAGAGGGAGGGGGCGGAGGGGGAGGGGGAGGGAGAGGGGGAGGGAGGAGGGAGAGGGGAGGGAAGGGGAGGGAGGATTGCGGGAGGGGTTAAGGGGGGAGAGGAGAGGGAGGGAGAGGAGAGGGAGGGAAACGGGGAGAGGAGAGGAAGGGAGGGGGGGAGAGGAGAGGGAGGGAGGGGGTGAGAGAAGAGGGAGGGAGGGGTGAGGAGATGGGAGGGAGGGGGGAGAGGAGAGGGAGGGAGGGAGGGGAGAGGAGAGGGGCGGGGGAGAGGAGAGGGGGAGAGGGAGAGAGGGAGGGAGAGGAGGGAGGGGGAGAGGAGGGGGGGTAGAGGAGACGGATGGGGAGGGGGGAGAAGAGGGAGGGAAGGAGAGGGAGAGAGGTAGGGGGGATGAGGAGAAGGAGGGAGGGAGGGGGTCAGGGGGAGGGAGGGAGAGGGAGAGGGAGGAGAGTGGGGAGGCTGAATGGGCCCGGCCGATGAGGATAAGCCGGGCCGAAGACTTCGGGCGGGGCCCGCGCCCAGCAAGATGCCGGGCGGGCGGGCCCCGCCGAAGACGTGAAGAGGGAGCGAATCAGACTTGAATGGGCGGAGAGCCGGAGCGGAGCGGGAGCTGGAGCTGGGGGCGGGGGGGAGCGGCAGGCAGCGGAGCGGGAGCTGGGGGGGGGTGGGGGAGAATAGGAGCGGGAGCTGGGGGGGGGGGGGAGGGGGAGAGAGCCAGAGGGAGCGGGAGCTGAACGGGGGGTGGGGCCGGAGCCAGAGCAGGAGCTTGAGGAGGGAAGTGCAGTCTGATCTTCGCCGCCCCAAGCGCCCATTCGGCCAGGGCTAGGGGCGGCGTGCTTCGGGCCCCTCCCACACAGTTTCGGGCGCCTGGAACTACTGCACATGCGCGCACACTGTAGCGCGCATGTGCAGAGGCTCTGCCACTTTTTTCAGTGCTGGGACCTGGCTCCGCCCCCCCACAGCTTGTGCTGCACTGCACCGAGGGCCTGGATCAACCTGAGGGAGTGGAGAATACCGAGGTAAGTTTTCGGCGCGGTTTTGAGAGCGGAAATCAGGCATGGCTCGCGGGGCTGCGCTGTTCTAGGCGTGGCCCGAAACGTGACCCCATAGAAACATAGAAAATAGGTGCAGGAGTAGGCCATTCGGTCCTTCGAGCCTGCACCGCCATTCAATAAGATCATGGCTGATCATTCACCTCAGTACCCTTTTCCTGCTTTCTCTCCATACCCCATTGATCCCTTTAGTCATAAGGGCCATATCTAACTCCCTCTTGAATATATTCAATGAACTGGCATCAACAACTCTAAGTGGTAGGGAATTCCACAGGTTAACAACTCTCTGAGTGAAGAAGTTTCTCCTCATCTCAGTCCTAAATGGCTTATCACTTATCCTTAGATTATGTCCCCTGGTTCTGGACTTCCCCAACATCGGGAACATTCTTCCTGCATCTAACCTGTCCAGTCCCATCAGAATTTTATATGTTTCTATGAGATCCCCTCTCATCCTTCTAAATTCTAATGAACACAGGCCCAGTCGATCCAGTCTCTCCTCATATGTCAGTTCTTCTATCCCGGGAATCAGTCTAGAGAACCTTCGCTGCACTCCCTCAATAGCAAGAACGTCCTTCCTCAGATTAGGAGACTAAAACTGAACACAATATTCCAGGTGATGCCTCACTAAGGCCCTGTACAACTGCAGTAAGACCTCCCTGCTCCTATACTCAAATCCCCTAGCTATAAAGGCCAACATACCATTTGCCTTCTGCACCGCCTGCTGTACCTGCATGCCAACTTTCAATGACTGATGACACCCAGGTCTCATTGCACCTCCCCTTTTCCTAAATGCTCACTGATCTATAGGCCAGAATTTTGCTGGTGCTCAGCCGACGGGATTGGTGGCAGGTCAACAGTTAAATGTGAATTGATTGAGAGGGGATCAGGAACTCGCTGCCAAATTGCCTCTCCAGATGTCGGGTCTGCCAGAGCCAATTTACATCATTAGTGGCTTGTTTACAGCCATTTAATAATGGTTTTAAACTTACCTTTTTTAATTTGACAGCTTGCCCACGGATTACACGCTGTTGCTCGAGGTGAAGCTGAGGCAGGAGGTCAGTGGCCCTTGAATCAGCTGATGAATTGATATCTTCAAATATCAAGTCAAAGCTCCCACCTTACAGCGATATCTTCCCTCAGCCACAAGCTCATCCTCACTGCATTTCCACAAAAGATTCATCATGCTGTCAGTCTTTACACAAATCTCCATCCAGTCTGACCTCTCTCACCATTGACTGATCACTTCTGTCATCTCTACTTCACCTGCCTTCTATTCCATCAGCATGGGTGCCCTTTATATTCTCTCACCTTGGTCCTCAGAATCCCACCACGATCAGCCCCAAAACCAGCAGCACCAACAACAACACCAAACTTTTCCGCAATCACCTGATACAGCACAGGACACAGAGCATCAGCACCCAACCACATTGCTGCCTGGGAGGCCAGGGATGGCCTCACCAAGGCCCGATTTACTTCACTTGACGCTGTACACACTGGCTGCCACATGAGGTGCCAGGTTGGCACCACCCCACACCAGCATCATAAAGCATCACCTCAATGCCCAAGCCATTCCTTTCACACTCATCACCATTGCGACGGGTACTGTTATGTCTCACCATTCACTGCAACTCAATAACAAATTCTAAAGGTGCACACAAATTTGTCCTAGAAGGCAAAGTGTTGAAATTAAAGGTTTCAATGTTTGACACCACATTAACAAAAACTTTGCATGGACATTGACTAAAACACGCTAATGCCTATCCTTGTGTGCTGTTAGTTGGTATGATTGGACTCGGATGAGGATGAGTATGAGGTGTGGCTAGTGAGATGGGAATGTGATAATGTAGATTGAGGAGGATGGGTGGAGGTGCAAGGTAAGTTAGTGTGAGAAGGATGCGCAGGAGAAGGGTAGGGAAGGCAGGATGAGGTTGAATGTAGTTTTGTACTAACATTTTATGATCTACTGAGATCATTGAAACGTTTGCAGCACCACACCCATGTCCTCCTGACCACATCCCTGCTTGTGCCCTCCTGTGCAATGTGCAACCAAGCTGCGTTGGTATCTGGGGAGGTCTCTTCCACCCATAGGAAGGAAAGAGGACCTCCCTGTGTGCTATGACTCACTCCATTAGCAACTGGAGGGAGTCATGGGGGAGCTTGGGTGCAGCCCTGCACTTCTGTGAAGTGCACGTCAGTGTTTGCAGCACCTCAATGCTGTAGAACACTGACAGCACAACTGTCAAATTAAAGTTGGCCATAGTCCCTTTAAGGAAACCGGCTGATTACATGTCATCAAATGACATCACCAGACCCGCTTCCTCTAATTGGCCAGGAAATGCATTGGGAAGCCCAATCAAGGGAAATTCATTTCAGAGGCTGGAATGGAGCCAGCAGCGCGGGTCGGGACTCGCCACCGATGTTGCCCACCAACAAAATCACGACTATAGTGTCCAGTATTGCTATGGTGGAGGAGGGAGGCCTTTTAATCTTTAAATCATTGACAAAGCCCGTGCAAATGCTTTCAGATCGATGGATGGCACAGGCCACAGGAGGTAGCTTTTAAATTTTCACAAAAAACTTGCCAGGTTTACCAGCAGCTCAGAAGCCCACTTGCACCATAACAATGTGGCTGGCCTCAACCATAGGACGGACCCAATAGAACACTAACCCTATTTCGAGCATACTCATCAGTGTAAGCAGGAACCCCTCCGAAAATATGGTTCTGATCTCAGACCAGAAGATTGGCTGGTGTTATGTACTGCAAGTTTGAATATGCGCTCCAATTCAGCTCCTGCAGGGCAGGAAACCTAGGCCACTGCCTTTCATTTCCACACAGACCTCGAGGGTAATTTGGAAGAACTGCAACATGATATAAAGGTCCAAATGCAGGACAAAAATTGGTCCATAATTTGCTGGAGAGGGGCATGTCCCATTGGAGTTTTTTCCTCATCCTTTGGCTCGATAAATCTTTGCACCGCAAACTGCTGGAGGTGCGAGCTGATAATGGGCCATGGGGCATCTGGGTGCTTTGTGAACGACTGGACCAACAGTCTATCTCCTTAGCCAATGATACTTAAGGATTGAGAAAGAAACAGAGGAACAATAGAGAAAGAAATAGGACCAATTAGAGTCAAATCAAGTACAGAAAGAGAAATCATGAGGAAAAGAAAGATTGGATTAAGAGAGGGAGAAAAAAAGAGACAGAGAAGTAAGAAAACAAATGTTTTAAGTTTCAACTATTCCCTTTCTGGGCTGGAGGAGTATGAGTGGCATTGCAGGAACATAAATCTGTAATTAAAATGGTTCTTACGCGGTTAAGTACCAGCCCTAACTTTTTGTAGCAAATGTAATTGTTAATTAATGCTCAAATGCAGCAATTTCTTGAAACGCCCGTGGAGGTTGACAGTGAGCTACCATTCTTGAGAGGCTAACAGGGAGCAGCACAAATTGTCCAGCAATTCACAACTCACAGGGCATCTCTTCCTCTCCACAAATTGCTGGATGATTTACACACTAATAACGGTGTGAGCATTAAACTCACAGTTATTTTGTCAGCAAATTCTGGCCCATTCACACTGCAACGACAGGGATAATTAAAATGTTGTAATTTACAAGGTAATGAATTGTTTTGTTTTCAACTTCCAAAGCCAACAAGCTAACTTGCCCTTTGCTAGTTTGTTAATGGACTTTTTCCACACTAAACACAGATCTTGATCTTCCCACAACTTAACTAGTTAGATGGAATATATCCAACGCTGCATGATCCAGTTCTCAATCAAGTCGTTATGTGTGTTGTGGTAGCCTGCACAGTGCGCAAAAGGAAACTGCACCTTGACCATTACCTAAAAAATTGACAAAGTACACAATCTGCGGTAAATGCAGGCTTAATGGGAAATGCAAAGATTTCTTAAGATTTTACTTTACAATTAAAAGAGATCCAAAATGTACCAAAAATGTGCAAAGTAGGCAATAACAAAAACGTTTTTCTGCAACTAGTTAAAACAGAGAATATTATGTCAATAACCATCCTACAATCCTCTTGAGTAAAATAAAAGCACATCAAATTCACAGAGCTCCAATTATCCAATGTTTCCAGTAGCTGGCGCTGTTAACAGCATATCTTATCAAGATGAAACAAGGGTTGGTGCCCACTAAGAGTTAAGTAGTAAATGGACACTTTCAAGTTCATTCTACAGTTTCGATTAAGTGATAACAGTGAATTCCTGCCACTGCAGGGGTGTTTGGTAACATCATTTAAAGCTCAGACTTCCATTAATAGGAAATGAACTGTCCCAGACATTATGGCCCAGAAATTGGGCTACTTACTGGCATAAACTACCACCGCAATCCTGGAAAAAAATGACGGCCACCACTCTAAATTCTTCTCGGCCGCTATTTTGGTGTGCCAATAGCAGCACTGGCCCTGGAGCTGCAAATATGGAGAGTGTGACGTCAGTTGAGCTGCAACGCCGACTTAACATCATGCTCTGCAAACTTGGGCCTTAGCACGCGGTCCCAAACTCGCTGTGAAAAGCGAGCGTGCAGCAGACTGACAGAGACAAGGTCCGCTCATCTTAAACGGACACATACATCTTTCAGGTAAGTTCGCATTTAAGCTTTTGGACTAGATTTTTAGGGCCTGAAATTCAGTACCGCTGGAAAGCTGGTGCTCCCCCACCTTTTTGTGGCCATTAGCGCCGAAATTTTTTCGTGACTGGGCCACCCCATATTCAGCTCCAAAAGTGAACAAATGGGTTCCAGCGCTAATGAACCCTTCCAAAGTGGATTTTTCAGTGGTGTGGCTATCTTAATTTGAGCGTTATCACCACTGAGAAATTCAGCATGCAGGTAATGAGCCAGCTGTTCTCTGGCCTTTTTAAAGGCCAGGATTTGCAACAAGGTCCTGAGGGGGGGGGGAGGAGTTTGAAAGGATGGCTGGTGTAAGTGTTGTAAGGAGAGCCAACAGGTTCACTGATATGGAGCTGGAGACACTGATGGACGGTGTGGAGGACAGATGAAGAATACTGTTTCATGACGTGGGGAGAACTGGCAGACCGCCAGTACATAATGCATGGAAGGGGATTGCAGGGGAGGTGTCAGGGAATGTGAGGATGCTCCCTCCCAGGAGTGTGCTGGCCAGTCTGCACCCAGCCCTTCCAGGGTGGCGATGGGTCGCGCCTCCTAGTTCTGGGTCGACGGGAATCCTCCTCCTCTCTTGTGCCTCCTCCTCATCAGGTGGTACTGCTGCCTCAACCTCCAGCAGCTCTCCCCTCATGATGGCCAGGTTGTGCAACATGCAGCAGACCACGACGATTATGGAGACCCATTGAGGAGAGTACTGCAAGGAGCCACCAGAGCGGTCCAGGCACCGGAATCTCTGCTTAAAGATGCCTATGCACTGCTCGATGATGCACCTGCTGCCATGAGCGCCATTGTATGCATGTTCTGGCGCTGCCCTGGGGCTCCGCAGAGGAGTGAGCAGCCACGTGGACAGAGGATATCCATTGTCCCCAAGCAGCCAACCGCAATCCTGATTAGGACCAGTGAAGATGGCGGGCACACTGATCTGGCACAGAATGAACAAATCATGGCTGCTGCCTCCCTTGCCCGCTGCCTGTCTGCATGGTGCTGACGGTGACGCCATCTCCTGTGTGCCGCCCTGCTTCTGACCAGGTGTACCAGATGTCGCCCTCCCAACACTCTTCCCATTCTCCAGGTGAACCCTGCCAAGTAGGTCTCTGCAGCCCACTAAAGAGTCAGACCTGAAAGTTGTACAAAAGCACAGGGGTACGTGCAAACCTCTGAGCAGCACTCAGCAGGTTTAATGGAGCCAAAACAATTAATAAAACTGTATCAAGAGATAAATACTGCGGACCAGGGAAAATGAAATAAAAACACTAATAGTTAATAAAACTTTAAAAAAAAAGATAAATACTGCAGATGCATGCTGAAAAATGAAATAAAAAATAATAAGTAATAAAATTGTTTATCTACCAAAGGGCCCCAGTGGTGTCGTGTTTGAGCACCGCATCGAAAACCTCGAGGGGGCACTGCCGGGAAAAGTCCTAGCTTTTCCTCGGTGAATTTCGCTGTGGTAGTCCCTTTCCAGTGGCCCAAATGCTGCAGGGCTCATCGCTGGAAACCTTCCTTTACAGCGACTTCACCATGCCATTTCTGGTGGAAGTGAACACTGCTGAAATCCTTCCCGAGCTGAATATGGCTCGGGGAGGGAAAAGTACCCGACCGCGGCAGCCGATCGATTTTTTTCGGTTGACCGGCCAAACTCCGTAGTAGCCAATCCTTCTGGGACGGTGAATTTTGGCCCCTTAATATTTTATTGAAATAGTGGCTTGATACAATACATGTTAAAAAAAAGTTTTTAAGTGTGCAGGGAGTGCTGCTGGACGCTTACAAGGCCTCAGATGGTAAAGGAAGGACTCTGAGAAGACAGAAAATTCTGCAAATACTCAGCAGGTCAGGCAGCATCTGTGGAGAGAGAAACCAAGTTCCGTCTCAGGTCAAGATGCTGCCTAATCTGCTGAGTATTTCCAGCAATTTCTGCTTTTATTTCAGACTTATACCATCCACTTGCAGAGGGAAGAGGAAGACACAGAAGAGGAGGAAGCAGAAGAGGAGAAAGTGAAAGAAGATGAAGCAGAAGAGAATGAAGCAGAAGAGGAAGCAGAAGGAAGGAGGCAACTCAGACTGCTCCTTTCTGGCCGGGATATCCGGGATGGAATCATCCACCTGCGGTACCAGTGACCACAACACCAATTCCCCTTTCAACATTTGTCCCACACCTTACCTTCCCTCTGTTACCTCAATGAATCAATTAATCACCTTATGCATTCACTTCATGACTGTCTTGTGTGTGTCTCTGCCTATCCTGCTGATGTCATGCATTGCTAACCCAGTGGCTGCAGCATGTTTGATGGAAGGCTGCTGACTTTCAGTGAGGGAGACTGCAAATGCCCTTGTAGGACGACATTGAAAAGCTGAAGATCTTCTTCTTCTTGAATTCTTCTTCCTCCTCTCCCTCTTCTTGGTCAACCACTGGCTGGGTAGGCTCAATTTCTTGGATGTGTGAAATGACGAAGATACAAGGGTGGATTTGTGGTGAGGGAAGGGTGGGAAAGCAGGAGGTGCAGTGAGAAGGAGGAGAACATATGAGGATACCAAAATCTTGTATCCTTTCAGCCCTGCCACTGGCCAAGGGCTCACCCATGCACCTGCCAAGAATGGCCTGCACCATCTGGGAGCTGGGAATGGGAGGCGTGCCTCATGTTTGGAACAGATTGTTAGTAGGCGAGTTATTTGGGGGGGGGGGGCGGGAAAAGTCGTGCATTGAGAAGTGTGCGAGGATAGTGGTGCAGCTGGTAGGTGGCTTTTGACCTTGACCACTGGTCTGAGGTCAAGAAGCTTCTTTGCACACTGGAGCCAGGTCGTGGGTCGACACTTCTGGCAGTGGCAGCCTCGGTAATCGGGTCCCACATCCTCCTTTCTTGAGGCCCTCCTGGCCCCCTGTGTGTAGAGAACCTCTCTTGCAGTGTTGACCTCCTGCACAAGGCTGGAGTACTGCTTGCGGACCCTGAGTGCCCCTTCCCTGGCTTGCTGAGCCATTTGTGTTGGTGCTGAAGCACTTTCCCCATTTTTTTAGGTGCGGAAGGCAATTCTTTTAATGTTAATTTTTTTTGGAAGGCAGTTGAGCTGTAAGGGCGAAAAACTGTTTATTTTTAAATGATTTTTACTTCATTCATTTTAGAATGCAGTTCCCCTTTAAGGGATCGCACTGCTTTCTGAAATGGCAGCCTTGCTTTAAGAGAAGCCTGATCTTGCTTCAATGACGCTATGGTCACGCTACATTGGACCAGCTGCCTTGCACGCTGAGTTAAGGACTGGGCTAATGTTAATTAGCAACCAGCACGAATATCCTGGTCCTGCCAGTGCCGTGAATTTCGCCAGCTGTTAGCACCGGCCCCCGGTGCCACTTGCAGGTTTTTAGCGATCTCGAATTTCTAAACCTATATTCCTTAAACAAACACCAACAACATGATTCATATGATTTAATGGTCAAAGTTTTCACTCTATCATTATTTAGTTATAATCTGTTATACTCTCCGAAATAAAATGCCATTGTTTTCTTTTCCTTCTGTAACTATATCAGCTTTCAAAGTTCAATGGCCCACTGGTTGATTTTCATTAAAGTGTAAATGTTAATCATCTGATATTCTTCAGTTTTTTGAGGGAACAAAAGTCAAAGTCATGGTATTCCAAAGAATCTTTTCCCACAGGCGAGCATTTCATTTTCAAGATCAAAAGATACAATGTATCAGAACTTGTAAAATGTTTTGAACTTTGTCAACAAAAAGAAGCAGTCTGTTTTCTAGTTTGGTAAATTGTCGGTGGAAACTAGAATGTTTTAATCCACTATTTCTGAAATATTGGGGGAAAAAACTCATTCGGTCCACTGTTCATTACCAACGGAAAAAAGTCAGAATACATCATTTTATTTTCATTCTCAAGATGTGGCAAGGCTGGTAATTATTGCAATCCCTAGTGGCCTTGAGATGATGGTGGTGGGCCACCTTCTTGAACCGCTGCAGTCCATGTGCAACTGAGTGGCCACTTCAGAGAACAATTAAGACTGAATCACATTGGTGTGGGACTGAAGTCCCATATAGTCCAGAGCGGCTAAGAACAGTAGGTTTCCTTCCCTGAAGGTCAATAGTGAGCCAGTTGGGTGTTTACCACAATCCAACAGTTGCATGGTCACTTTTTGACTGACACAGTATTTTTAATTGCAGATTTTTTTTAACTAAATTCAATTCTCAATTTGCCATGATGGGGTTAGTACTCATATCATCATCGAGTTTAACCTATTTTCAGCAACACTTATGGAGAGTTAAGTGATGTTTTTCACATAATGTAACTACTTTTATGGGTGTGAAAAGCACTGGTTGAGACTGTGAACAGATCAACAGTACCCATAGAATGGAAATGAACTTGTGGTTGGCAAACTATCAGTAAAAGTTAGACAAAAAAGTGAACCTCCGTAGTCCAAACAAGATATCAGTTTTAAATCATTATCGAGAAAATTACTCATGTTCTCTATAAATTGATCCAGAAGAGTGGAAGAGCAATAGTGGTAGGGAATTCGATTGTTAGGGGAGCAGACAGGCATTTCTACGGCCACAGACGGGACTCCAAGATGGTATGTTGCCTCCCTGGTGCCAGGGTCAAAGATGTCACCAAGCGGCTGTAGGGCATTCTGGGGGGAGAGGGTGAACAGCCAGAGGTGGTGGTCCATATCGGTACCAATGACATAGGCAGAAAGAGGGATGAGGTCCTGCAGGCAGATTTTAGCGAGCTAGGAGAGAGATTAAAAAGCAGGACCTCAAAGGTAGTAATCTCCTAGTGCTATGTGCTAGTGAGTACAGAAATAGGAGAATAGGACAGATGAATGCGTGGCTGGAGAGATAGTGTAGGAAGGAGAGCTTTAGATTCCTGAGGCATTGGGACCGTTTCTGGGGAAGGTGGGACCTGTACAGGGTGAACGGGTTACACCTCAACAGAGCCAGCACCAATACCCTCACCTGGGGAGGGGGTTTGCTAGTACTGTTCAAACCAGCTTGGCAGGGGGATGGGAACCTGAGAATAGATTCAATAGGAAAAGAAGCAAAGCTGGAATTGGAAAGCAGAAAAGTAGAAAGTAAATTTGGAAGACAGAGGAAACAAGTTCTAGAAAATAGACAACAAGGACGTTTGGCAGTGCTAAATGGTATATATTTCAATGCAAGGAGTATAGGGAATAAGGCAGATGAGCTGAGAGCACAGCTAGACACTTGGGAATATGATATTGCAGCTATTACTGAGACTTGGCTGAAAGAAGGGCAGATATGGCAGCTCAACATTCCTGGTTACAAGGGTTTTCAGACGGGATAGAGAGGGGATAAAAAAAGGAGGGGGGTCACAGTATTGAGTAAAGAAACAATTACAGCTGTGAGGAGGGATGATATGTTGGAAGGATCATCAAATGAGGCCATATGGGTTGAATTGAAGAACAAAAAAGGGGCAATCACACTGCTGGGAGTGTACTATAGACCCCCAGTCAGAGGGAGATAGCAGAGCAAATATGCAGGCAAATTTCTGAGAAGTGCAAAACCTATCGGGCATAGTAAGGGATTTCAACTACCCTAATATAAACTGGGATAAAATTAGTGTGAAAGGTATAGAGGGTGCAAAATCCTAAAATGCATTCAGGAGAACTTTTTTAGCCAGTTTGTAGCAAGCCCAACAAGGGAGGGGGCAGTTATGGACTTAGTTCTAGGGAATGAAGCGGGGCAGGTGGAAGGGGTATCAGTGGGAGAGCATTTTGGTGCTAGCGATCATAATTCAGGTTGATTTATAGTAGTTATGGAAAAGGACAAAGATAGACCAGGAATAAAAGTTCTCAATTGAGGAAAAGCCAATTTTGATAAGCTGAGCGGTGATTTAGCCATAGTGGACTGGAAACAGCTACTTGAAGGTAAATCAGTGTCAGAGCAGTGGGAGGAATTCAAGGAGGAGATCCTGAGGGTTCAGAGCAAGTCTGTTCCCTTAAAGAAAAAGGGTGGGACTAACAAATCTAGAGCCCCCTGGATGTCAAGGGACATACAGGGTAGGATAAAGGAAAAAAGGGAGACTCATGACAAATTCCGAGAGCTAAATACTGCAGAAACCTTAGACAAGTATAGAAAGTGCAGGGGTGCAATTAAAAAGGACATTAGGAAAGCAAAGAAAGAGCAAGAAAACATTTTGGCAAATGAAATCAAGGAAAACCCGAAGATGTTTTATAAATACATTAAGAGCAAGAGGCTAACTAAAGAAATAGGGCCTATTAGAGAACATAAAGGTAATCTGTGTGTAGAGGCGGAAGACATGGGTATAGTTTTTAATGAATTCTTTGCTTCTGTTTTCAGAAAAGAGAGGGGCGATGCAGACATTGCAATCAGAGGAGGAGTGTGAAATATTAGATGAAATAAACATAGTGAGAGAGGAAGTATTAAGGGGTTTAGCATCTTTGAAAGTGGATAAATTCGTAGGCCCAGATGAAATGTATTCCATCTGTTAAGAGAAGCAAAAGAGGAAATAGCGGAGGCTCTGACCATCATTTTCCAATCCTCTCTGGCTACAGGTGTGGTGCAGGAGGAATGGAGGACTGCTAACGTGGTATCTTTGTTTAAAAGGGGAGAAAGGGATAGACCAAGTAATTGCAGGCCAGTCAGCCTAACCTCTGTGGTGGGAAAATTATTGGCAAAAATTCTGAGGGACAGGATAAATCTTCATGTGGAAATACATGGAATAATCAAGGACAGTCAGCATGGATTTGTTAAGGGAAGGTCGTGTCTGACTAACTTGATTGAATTTTTTGAGGAGGTAACAAGGAGGGTTGATGATGGCAGTGCATTTGATGTAGTGTATATGGATTTTAGCAAGGCTTTTGATAAGGTCCCACATGGCAGACTGGTCACGAAAGTAAAAGCCCATGGGATCCAGGGCAAAATGGCAAGTTGGATCGAAAATTGGCTTAGAGGCAGGAAGCAAAGGGTAATTGTTGATGGGTGTTTTTGTGACTGGAAGACTGTTTCCAGTGGGGTTCTGCAGGGCTCAGGTACTTGGCCCCTTGCTTTTTGTGGTATATATCAATGATTCAGACTTGATGTAGGGGGTATGATTAAGAAGTTTGCAGATGATACTAAAATCGGATGTGTGGTTGATAATGAAGACGAAAGCTGTAGACTGCAGGAAGATATCAATGAACCGGTCAGGTGGGCAGAACAGTGGCAAATTAAATTCAATTCGGAGAAGTGTGAGGAATGCATTTGGGGAGGGCTAAGAAGGCAAGGGAATACACATTAAATGGTAGGACACTGAGAAGTGTAGAAGAACAAAGGAACCTTGGAGTGCATGTCCACAGATCGCTGAAGGTAGCAGGCCAGGTAGATAAGATGGTTAAGAAGGCATATGGAATACTTGCCTTTATTGGCTGAGGCATAGAATACAAGAGCTTAAACTGTATAAAATACTAGATAGGCCACAGCTAGAGTACTGCGTGCAGTTCTGGTCACCACATTACAGGAAGGGTGTGATTACACTAGAGAGGTTACAGATGAGATTTACGAGGATGTTGGCTGGACTGGAGAATTTTAGCTATGAGGAAAGATTGGATAGGCTGGGTTTTTTTCTTTGGATCAGAGGAGGCTGCGGACAGATCTTATTGAGGTGTATAACATTATGAGGGGCCTAGATAGAGTGATAGGAAGGACCAATTTCCCTTAGCAGAGGGGTTAACAACCAAGGGGCATAGATTTAAAGTAATTGGTAGGAGATTTAGTGGGGATTTGACAGGAAATGTTTTCACCCAGAATGTCTGGAACTCACTGCCTGAAAGGGTGGTAGAGGCAGAAACCCTTACCACATTTCAAAAGTACTTGGATGTGCACTTGAAATGCTGCAACCTACAGGGCTATGGACCATTCGGCTGGATAGCTTTTTGTTGGCAGAAATGGCCTCCTTCTGTACTGTAAATGGCTATGGTTCTATGAATCTTAACCAAACGTGAGAATCCCACTGCAGAGAACCAAGATTCCTGCATTGGAAACAAATGGCGCCCACCCTGGGGACTTCTGAGATCTCCAACATTTTGAATTACAGGAACTGATTTTATAAATCAGGACCTTACAGTCCCTGGGGAGTGACGGTGTATTTTGTGCAAACTCAAGCCAGTGTGGAAGAGCCTCCCGATGAGGGCCTCACACTTCAGGGTGATCTCGAGTTACACTGCCACTTTTAAGTCAATGCTCCCTCAAAAACCTTGTGTCTGAATGCAGAAGTCTACAGTACTACAGAAACATCGGTGTTGGCGATGATGCAGCAGAAAATGGTACACGAAGGGATTATTGTAAACCACCGATAGTTTGAAAAAACATTAAGGGAAGCCGAGGAGAGAGATCCGAGCTCCGGGAGCGCTATTTCCAGCCACAGTTGGAATCGATTCATGTGCTCCGATCATTTTAAACCATTGAGATCAGAGATCCGAAAACTGAGCAAACGTACACCAGAAACCGAGAAGGCAATTCCTATAATTGCGGGCATTGGCAGCAATGTCAGGTTTGCTACTCTCCCTGTCTCTGATCTGGTGCCAGTGACTGAAATATAACAGCGATTTCAGCAACACACCAGCCCACCCGCTGCCACTGCTCACGTCGGTCACGCCTATTTGCATTGTTAAATATTTACTCTCCACAAACTCAAACTCTGCGCCGAGTTTTTAAAAAAGTTTTGTGTTGTCGTTGTTCCTCGGCCCAACTTAAACACGCCTTGAAATAAAACAGGAGCTGCAAGGACCCTGTACAGATCAAGATGACACTGCGAGTGAATCTCACAGAAAATATCACCGCGCCTCCCAGTCCAGCCGTAAAAGAAAATCTGCTCGCAACTGTCCTGGGAATATGAGGAATGTCCAGAGTGTGGTGATGCACACCAACCAAGTGTTACACTGGTTGCAGCAACACCAGCTTTTTTCCATTTAAAAAGTTTGTGGAATTTATAGATGTATCTTGGCCGTAAATATTTACAAACTTGCGCTAAATTAGACACGATTACGCCACAAAGCAGCTGGAGAGCAAGTTTGGGAGGACGGACTCGTGCAGACACACACACATACACACACACACAGGAAAGACGCGGAGCTTCGTGACTTTACCTTGCAACTGTGCAGATAAAGCCTCCTGGTGCTGCTGGTATTTCACTGCCAGAGTTTCAGCCTTCTTTAACTGATTGTGCATCTCATAGTATAGCAACAACCCATAAAGAAAGCCAAAAACTATTGTAAGAAAGAACAAAGTTTGAAAAATCTTTTTCTGTCTCCTGGAACACATATTATTTCCCATATTCCCTCTTTCTCCCTCCAAAACGTGAACTTTGCGGCTCCAAGTCGAAGAATTCAGAATTGTTTCCCCTCCAGAATTCAGTCCAATGTTTATTTTCAATGAAACAAGAGCATATTAGGGTGCAGCACTCAGTTGCAGAGAGCCATTCCTGCAACTTGAGCTGTTTTTGACGCTGAAAATCCTGCCCAGGTTACAAGTTGCAAAGTCCCACACAAAAAAGTCTCCGATCCAGTTTTAGGGATGAAGTAAAATGTTGCCATAAGCCGTGCACAGCTTCCTGATCTGTCTAGTTGCCGTCAACCCGTATATTAAAACGCAGTTTTGTAACAACAAAGTAGTATTTGCGTTCAACTCCACACGACAGAAAAGTTCCAGGCCTTTTTCCCAATCTCCCGTCTTACGTGTCACCTCCACTCCGCTCCAGCCTCACAGCAGACAGGAAATCCCACCCCCTCCCACACGGATTGGTAGCATTCCCACCCTCACCATTACTATTGGAGGATTCCACGTCCCGAACCCTCTCCTGGATAGATGGTTAATATCAATCAGCAATCTCACGGTTACAGTACTTGTACATTGCAGGCGTTCGATAAACATTAGCATCCCAAGACGTTAGCAGTCTTCACAAGCAGCTTATGTTTAGTACCTAACGCATCTTATTTAAAGGACTAGGTGGTGCCATGTGTGCAAAAACATTCCTGTTTTACACGATAACACGGGGGGAGTTTGAAGAAATAGTCTTTTAAAAGTCGTTAAAGATTGCGAAGACGATGAAGCCTGGCTGCTCCAATGGGCATGTAGATGGATAGAATACAGTGTCCACAACGTGGATTTCGGAAATTTGTTCTCACGCCGGAGAGCACAAAAAGCAAAGGACACTGGTGTGCTGGAGCGTAATGGAAGCTGAGACTTGCATTAGTCTTCACAAAGATAGGGCAAATATTTGATGTTGTTACTCGCAGAAAGTGTTCTAATTTCGCATTACTTTGTATTTCTTATGACAGCACGTACAATTTTTATTTATTTTGCTATTCAGCTATATGATAAAAGCTCCATTATTTCCAAAGTTAACCTAAATATTGACAAGATGAAGAAAAACAACCGAAAAATACGGATGCATATTTTTTAAAGGTAGAAAGCTGAACAGATTAGTGTTGCAAAAAAAAGAGAACATCCAAAACTAACTCTGCGTGATATTTGGAAACTCTACTTCCTATTATTTACCACATGACAGAGTTGAGAAGCTGAAATAGCTTCTTGCATTGCTGCCAGGTTCCTGTCGTGATTTCTTACACATTGTTGAAAATGAAAGTCTGACTCCATAAATTGACTTCTGTGAATGGCCAGGATTTGATGCTGCAGAAGCTAAGAGCAGCCATGATGAAAAACTCAACATTTGAATGAAGTTCACAAAGAAAATGTAATTTTTAAAATAAAAGGAGGAATTTTTCACATTGGCTTTCCATATGTATCACTGATGTATGGAGAGTTTGATTCTTTCTTAGTTTGTGAACTTATCTTATATACATGCAGAGTTTAAATAAAATAGGATGGATAGCAATAAATTATAAGCTTTTGCCATTTATTTTACCCAAGGGTAAATCACCCACAAGATTTTACTCTTTCACTACAGGTCCTGTGAAATTACTGGACAAAGTCTTCACTATTACTGCTGCCACTTAGACTTTTGTCAAATTACCTCCACCAACTGGTCAAGTGATTTAGAAAAGTGCTGAATCCTGATCAGCATTTTCACCATGGCAAATATAATTTTATTTTTAAAATGTAGTGGCATAAATAAATGAGTATTGCAACAATAACTTGTATTTATATAGCACCTTTAACATAGTAAAATAGAAACATAGAAAATAGGTGCAGGAGTAGACCATTCAGCCCTTCGAGCCTGCACCACCATTCAATAAGATCATGGCTGATCATCACCTCAGTAACCCTTTCCTGCTTTCTCTCCATACCCCTTGATCCCTTTGGCCGTAAGGGCCATATCTAACTCCCTCTTGAATATATCCAACAAACTGGCATCTACAACTCTCTGCTGTAGAGAATTTCACAGGTTAACAACACTCTGAGTGAAGAAGTTTCTCCTCATCTCGGTCCTAAATGGCTTACTCCTTACCCTCGTTCTGGACTTCCCTAACCTCGGGAACATTCTACCTGCATCTATCTAACCTGTCCAGTCCCATCAGAATGTTATATGTTTCTATGAGGTCCCCTCTCATCCTTCTAAACTCCAATGAATATAGGCCCAGTCGATCCAGTCTCTCCTCATATGTCAGTCTGCCATCCCGGGAATCACTCTGGTGAACCTTCACTGCACTCCCTCAATAGCAAGAATGTCCTTCCTCAGATTAGGAGACCAAAACTGAACACAATATTCCAGGTGAGGCCTCACCAAGGCACTGTACAATTGCAGTAAGACCTCCCTGCTCCTATACTCAAATCCCCTAGCTATGAAGGCCAACATGCCATTTGCCTTCTTCACCGCCTGCTGTACCTGCATGCCAACTTTCAATAACTGATGTACCATGACACCCAGGTCTCGTTGCACCTCCCCTTTTCCCAATCTGCCGCCATTCAGATAATATTCTGCCTTCGTGTTTTTACCACCAAAATGGATAACCTCACATTTATCCACATTATATTGCATCTGCCATGCATTTGCCCACTCACCTAACTTGTCCAAGTCACCCTGCAGCCTCTTGGCATCCTCCTCACAGCTCACACTGCCATCCAGCTTGGTATCATCTGAAAACTTGGAGATACTACACTCAATTCCTTCATCTAAATCATTGATGTATATTGTAAATAGCTGGGGTCCCAGCACTGAGCCCTGCGGCACCCCACTAGTCACTGCCTGCCATTCTGGAAAGGACTCGTTTATCCCGCCTCTCTGCTTCCTGTCTGCCAACCAGTTCTCTATCCACGTCAATACATTAACCCCAATACCAGGTGTTTAATTTTGCAAACCAATCTCTTGTGTGGGACCTTGTCAAAATGTCCCAAGGCTCTTCACAAGAGCGTCATAAAACAAATTTGACACTGAGCCACATAAGAAGATATTAGGGCAGATCTTGGTCAAAGAAGTAGATTTCAAAGAGTGTCTTAAAATGAGGAAAGAGAAGTGGAGAGGTTTAGGGAGGATATTCCAGAGCTTAGGGCCTTGGCAGCTGAGGGCACGGCCACCATTGGTTGAGCAATTAAAATCAGGGATGCTCAAGAGGCCTGAATTAGAGGAGTGCAGATATCACGGAGGGTTGTGGGGCTGGAGAGATAGAGAGGGGCAATGCCATGGAAGGATTTGAAAATAAGGATGAGAATTTTAAAACTGAGGTGTTGCTTAACCGGGAGCCAATGTAGGTCAGTGAGCACAGGGATGAAGAATGATCGGGACTGGGTGTGAGTTAGAATACGGGCTTCGGGGTTTTGGTTGACCTCAAGTTTAAAGAAGGTATAATGTGGGAGGCCAGCCAGGAGAGCGTTGGAACAAAGGCATGGATGAGGGTTTCAGCAGCAGATGAGCTGAGGAAGGGACGGAGTCAGGCGATGTTCCGGAGGTGGAAATAGGCTGTCTTGTTGATATGAGGTTGGAAACTCATTTCGGGTCAAATATAACCCCAAGATTGTGAGCAGTCTGGTTTTGTCTCAGACTGTTGCCAGGGAGAGGGATCGAGTCAATGGCTCAGGAATGGAGTATGTGGCAGCGACCAAAGTCAATGACTTTGTTCTTCCCAATATTTAGTTGGAGGAAATTCTGCTCATCCAGTACTGGATGTCAGACAAGCAGTCTGACAATTTAGAGATAGTGGAGGGGTCGAGTGAGGTGGTGGTGAGGTAGCGCTGAGTGTCGACGGCACACATATGGAAACTGATGCTGTGTTTTCAGATGATGTCGTTGAGGGGCAGCATGTAGATGAGAAATAGGAGGGAGCCAAGGACAGATCTTTGGAGGACACCAAAGGTAATGGGACGGGAAGAGAAGCCATTGCTATGATTAGAGAGGCAAGAATGGAACCAGACGAGTGTAGTCTCGCCCAGTTGGATGACGATGGAGAGGTGTTGGAGGAGGCTGATGTGGTCAACTGTTTCAAAGGCTGAGATAGGTTGAAAAGGATGAGGAGAGATAGTTTACCTTTGCCACAGTCACATAGGATGTTGTGATTTTGATAAGAGCCGTTTTGGTACAGTGGCAAGGGTGGAAACATGATTGGAGGGAAAGATGGGCAACATGTTCAAGGACTTGAGAGCAAAGGGAGGTTGGAGATGGGGCAGTAGTTTGCAAGAGCGGAGGGTCAAGGGTTGTTTTTTTGAGGAGGGGGTGATGACAACAGATTTGAAGGAGAGGGGGACAGTACCTGATGAGAGAGAACTGTTAACAATGTCAGCTAACATGGGCCTGTAAGGGAAGTTGGGTGGTCAGCAGTTTAGTGGGAGTAGGGTTGGGGGAGCAGGAAGTGGGTCTCATGGACAAGATGAGCGTGGAATGGGCACGAGGGGAGATCGGAGAGAAACTGGAGAAAGATGCGAGTGCAGAACTAGGGTAGGGGGAAACCCAAGAGGAAGTTTGGCCCCGTGGGCTAGGGGAAGGGAGGGAAGTGGCAGAGGCAACTGATCGGATGATTTTAATCTTAGTGACAAAGTCGTCCATGAGCTCCTCGCACTTGTTGGAGTCGAGGGTGGAGGAGGCAGAGGAGGAGGGTTAAGAAGATAGAAGATGGTTTGCAGTAGAGAAAAGAAGCCAGGATGATGCTGGAATAGTGAGCAGTTTTGACAGACAGGACCCGAAAGTGCTTTATGTGGTCCAGCCAGATGTGGCAGTGAACAGCTAAACCAGTTGTCCCCCATATCCATTCAAATCTTACAGGGGGAAAGGCCAGGTTGAGAGAGTAATGATGTTAATGGGGACTAGGGCATCAAAGGTGGAGGTGAGGGTGTGGTTGAGTAGATTGTAGCTGCAGAAATATTGTGCTGAATGGGGAGCCAAATGCTCGAAAGTTGGGATTTTAAAAGTACAGTTGTAAGTGAATTGGGAGTTTTTTTCCCAGGGGTGGACACAGAAGGAAGTAGGGTGGGGAGAGAGAAGTGGCAGGTGGGTGGAAAGCGATACAAGGAAGTGATCAGAGATGGTCTTATCTGTGATTGACACAGTGGGAGTGGTGAGGCCATGTGAAATGGCAAGGTCAAGGCGATGGTCATGAATATGGGTTGTGAAGTTTACATGGAGGGAGAGATTAAGGGAGGACGGGAGGGCAGTGGACTCGGAGGAGAAAGAGCATGATTAATTGAAATCACCGAGGATGAGAAGTCGTTCGGTGCAGAGTCTGAAGGAGAAAAGCAGTGCTGATATCTCGGTGAGAAAATGTTTATGGTACTTAGGTGGGCAGTAGAGAAAGACAATTTTAAATGAGGTGAGGGGGTGGAACAAGGTGAGATGCTCAAAGGAGGAGAAAGTCCCAGAGGAGTAGGGGGTCAGACAAATGCATGATTTGGTGATAAAAGCCACATAGTCACTGCAACATTCTAGGCATGGCAAGTGCTGGAAGGCAGAGAGGTGTCATCACCTCTCAGCCAGGTTTCCGTCAATGCCATGATGTCGATGCAGTCATCCACAATAAGCTCATGGTTGGCAAGGGCCTTGTTCACAAATGAATGGAGATTCTGGAGGGAGATGCGGAGCGGGACGGTGATAGCTGATCTGCTGGAAGAGTTCACAGGGTCAGGATTGGAAGGGGTGAGTGAGACAGCAAGGAGATTGGCAAGATTAGCCCCCAGTGGGCACGCTTCGCGGGAAGGTCAGTCAGAGAATAGGATGGGGCAGTTGGAGTTTCTGTTCTTAAGGTTGCTGTGCCTCAATGGGCTCTTTGGAGGATGCCAATAGTGGCACAGAGGGAAGATGTAGGCTCAGCTAAGAGGGAGTCAAGCCTGGAATGGCGGCAGGGGAGTAGGATGGTCGAGAAGTACTGAAGGGTTGAAGTAGGGATTTGGGAGGGCAGAGTACCTGAGAGGGAAGAAATGAAAGGAGGCATAACAACAGGAGAGAGGGATCTAGGAGGGGTCGAGAGAAAAGAAGTAAAAAAGTGGGAGAAAAAGTGGAAATAGAAGTGATGGGCTCGGCTCTGGAGCGGCAGCCAATATGTGCACGCCAATGGACACAGGGAAAACTCAAGTTACATCGGCTTGGTTATTACAAGCAATCATAGTGCAAGTAAATCTATTGTTACTTTATCATAGGACAGGTAGAACAGTACAACATAGTATTTATGCTGCATTGTTGGTTACATATATTATTAAATCCTTGGATGGGTCAAAAAGAAATTAAGTTAAGGAATTGATACCTTTAGCAAGTCACAACTATCAATGATTGAAGGAAGAATTGACCCCATTGAGAGAAAGAACTAGCATGAAAATAGGATGACCATCAACCCGAGTAACTCTGCTATGCATCTAGAATAAGTAAGACCACCATTAAAGTCGAAAGCTTATATATCACAGTAACTCACAGTATATATGAATGGTCTGTAATTGGGTATATGAAAATTTGAAGATGACACAAAAATGGTTAATTGGTAAGAGGACTGTAAGCAACTTCTGGAGTTGGATAAGGTAATACATTGGGAAGATAGATTTCAGAATACATTTAATGCAGATAAATGTGAGGTGATACATCTTGGGAGGAGCATAAATAGAGGATATATACACTAAATGGCAACACTTTAAAAGGAGTAAAGGAGCAGAGAGACTTAAAGATTCAGATACACAAATCTTTAAAAGTGTGAGGACAAGTTGATAAAGCTATAAAAAAAAGCCTTTGTTTTATAAATAGGGACATCAAGTACAAAGCAAAGAGGTAATAGTAAACTTATATAAATTATTGGTTCGGCCAGTTAGAATATTGTGTTCAGTTTCGGCTCCTTACTTCAGGATGTTAAGGCTCGTGAGAGGGTGCAGAAGAGATTCACTAAGATAATACCAACCATGAAAGTCGAAACTGGGGCTCTTTTCATTAGAAGGTTAAAAAGAGATTTAAAAAATGTTAAACATTACAAAAGGTTTTAATAAAATCAGGAAAAACTATTTCCACTGGTTAGTGAGTTGATAATTAAAGGGCTTAAATTTAAGATCATAATTGAAAGACCAAAGGAAGAGGTTAGGAGATGTTCTTTATACAGAGAGTTGTGAGGATGACAAGTGCCCTACCCAAAACAATAGTTAAAACAGAAGTTGATAAATATTTAAGAGAAAATAAAAGGGTACACGTAAAGGACAGAAGATTGAGACCAAGTAGAAAACGATCAGGGAACTGGCATAGGCATGATGGGTTGAATAGCTGCTTCTATAATGTAAATGTCTAAGATTGTAAGAAGAAGAATGGACTATATAAAAGGTGAACCAAAAGTTCATTTCAGGGAAAGATTCAGCCAAAAGCAAAACTCACCAACTACAGCCTAGCAGGAGGAAAGAACAATTGGATTGGGTGAGAATGATCCCTTCTTTAGGGGAGTATAATCTTAGAGTACAATGAGGCAGCTGACAGTATCCTTTGCCTATGGCCAGAATTATAAACCATTCTACTAAAACAAGGACATTAGTTGATTAATGATGTTTCCACATTACACTGTCAGATTGTTTTACACAGATCAGCAAAAAAGGTAATTAATATCAGGATTTACAATGGCCAGGTGTAAGAGGAACAGAGACTGATGAAAATAGAGCCTTTAATTAAGAGGAAAAAGGAGCAATGGAAACAAGAGTATGAGAATTCCTTTATTTAATCAAAACAGACGTTTTACAGTACACAATAGAACAATTGAGAACTGGAGAAATTTGTGTATCCCATGAGAGAACCAGCCTTAGTAATACTATGGGGACAGTGTATCATCATCATAGGCAGTCCCTCGGAATTGAGGAAGACTTGCTTCCACTCTTAGCATGAGTTCTTAGGTGGCTGTACAGTCCAATACGAGAACCACAGTCTCTATCACAGATAGGACAGATAATCGTTGAGGGAAAGGGTGGGCAGGGAGCCTGGTTTGCCGCTTGCTCCTTCCACTGCCTGCGCTTGTTTTCTGCATGCTCGCGGCGACGATACTCGAGGAGCTCAGCGCCCTCCCGAATGCACTTTCTCCACTTATGGCGGTCTTTGGCCAGGGACTCCCAGGTGTCAGTGGGGATGTCGCACTTTATCAGGGAGGCTTTGAGGGTGTCCTTGTAACGTTTCCTCTGCCCGCCTTTGACTCGTTTGCCATGGATGAGTTCCGAGTAGAGTGCTTGCTTTGGGAGTCACGTGTCTGGCATGTGAACTATGTGGCCTGCCCAGTGGAGCTGATCAAGTGTGGCCAGTGCTTCAATGCTGGGGATGTTGGCCTGGATGAGGACACTAATGTTTGTGCGTCTGTCCTCCCAGGGGATTTGCAGGATCTTGCGGAGACATGGCTGGTGGTATTCCTTCAGCGACTTGAGGTATCTACTGTACACGGTCCACGTCTCTGAGCCATACCGGAGGGCAGGTATTACTACGGCCCTGTAGACCATGATGAGCTTGGTGACAGTTTTGAGTGCCTGGTCTTCAAACATTCTTTTCCTCAGGCGGCCGAAGGCTGCACTGGCGCACTGGAGACGGTGTTGGATCTCGTCGTCAATGCCTGCTCTTGTTGATAGGAGGCTCCCGAAATAGGGGAAGTGGCCCACGTTGTCCAGGGCCACGCCGTGGACCTTGATGTCTGGGGGGCAGTGCCCCTGCCACAGTTCCGAAACTGCTCTCATCAAAGTCACAATTGACATCCTTTGTGACTGTGACAAAGGTAAACTATCCCTCCTCATCTTTCTGGACCAGTCTGCAGCCTTTGACACGGTTGACCATTCTATCCTCCTCCAATGCCTCTCCACCAATGTCCAGCTAGGTGGGACTATACTCGCCTGGTTCCATTCTTATCTATCTAATCGTAGCCAGAAAATCTCCAGCAATGGCTTCTCTTCCCACTCCTGCATTGTTACCTCTGGTGTCCCCCAAGGATCTATCCTTGGCCCCTCTTATTTCTCATCTATATGCTGTCCCTTGGCGCTATGATCCGAAAACACGGAGTCAGTTTCCACATGGACGCTGACGGCACCCAGCTCTACCCCTTCACCACTTCTGTTGACTCCTGCTTGGTATCTAAAAATTGTCAGATTGCTTGTTTGACATCCAGTACTGGATGAGCAGAAATTTTCTCCAATTAATATTGGAAAGACCGAAGCCATTATCTTTGGTCCCCGCCACAAACTGCGTTCCCTAACCACCGACTCCATCCCTCTCCCTAGCATTAATCTGAGGGTGAACAAACTGTTCACAACCTAGGTGTCATATTTGACCCTGAAATGAGTTTCCAGCCACATATCCATGGCATAACTAAAACCGCCTTTTTCCACCTCCATAACATTGCCCACCTCCACCCCTGCTTCAGCTCTTCTGCTGCTGAAACCTGCATTCATGCCTTTGTTACAGCTAGACTTTACTCCAACTTACTCCTGGCCGGCCTTCCACATTCCACACTATGTAAACTTGAAGTCATCCAAAACTCAGCAGCCCGCGTACTAACCCGCACCAAGATCACCCATCACCCCTGTACTTTCTGACCGACATTGGCTCCCAGTTAAACAACGCCTTGATTTCAAAATTCTCATCCTTGTTTACAAATCACTCCATGGACTTGCCCCTCCCTATCTCTGTAATCCAGGAATGGAAGCAAGTCTACAAGATGTCTGCACTCCTCAAATTCTGCCCTCTTGAACATTCCTCATTATAACTGCTCAACCATTGGTGGATGTGCGTTCCGCTGCCTGGGCCTTAAGCTCTGGAACTCCCTCCCTAAACCTCTACACCTCTCTACTCCACGCTTGTTAAAACCTACCTCTAAACAAGCTTTTGATCATCTGCCTTAATTTCTTCTGTGGCTTGGTGTCAAATTTATCTGTTTGTCTGTAACACGGTTGTGAAGCACCTTGGGACGTTTTACTACTTTAAATGTGCTATATAAATAAAAGTGATTATCTATACTCTCTTCACACAGAAAATAAAAAAAAACAGATGACCACACTATATCCAAGATGAGTTAAGGCAGAGCTAGGGGACTGTTACAAGTTTGGGTCTAGTTGCAGATATTCCCTTGGATACGGTAGTATTAATCACTCCTTTTAGTGGCATGAGTGTCTTACATTGGGGATGTGCCCTAAAGCTAACTATATGATAGCATAATCCGTATGTAAAATTGCTAACCCCTTGTGCTCTGAACTAGATATTTGTGTCTTTCGTAAATGCCCCTATGTGCTCCTCTCCAAACTTTTCAAAGGCAGACAGAGAAAACACTTGGCAACACAAGACCAGATACAAGTAAATAAGTTTCTTTATTTGACAGCAACTGAACACACAGAGATAGTTATAATTAGACTCAATTCAATTAATACAAGTTGTTTTTGCATAATAATACAGAAATTTTGAACACGTTACTCTTCTCCACATCATTACCCTACCTTGCTTGACATAAAGAAAGTAACTTCTCACTACACTCCTGCATCCGAATCTACTGAGTCGAGGCAAAAGTTTGCTCTAGCAACTTGCACCTTAAAATCCTGTCAGTGAAAGTTTTGGCCCTGTTTTAATATGCCTGTGCATACAATTTGAGGGGCCGGTCTAAGCCAGGCAAAGCCTTGCTTTGCATCTGGGATCTCAACAAAATGAGGTGTCTATTGATTAGTGATGCAGGCTAACCATTTGATTATTGTTTGCAGGTTTTAGGGGAAACTACTTCAATGGCCAGACCATTAGCATTTCAACCACCTATCATCTCAGCATAAACAAATGTGAATGCACTTTGCTTTAAAAATCTAACATATAAATGTAATTTTTTCAAATATTTTCTATCGAAAACTAGCTACCAATCTCAAAAAATGTTTCAGTAAGATACTGGACAGCTTAACAAATATCCAGGAAGCTGGGGAAGTGAATTTTTCAGCCATATTTTTTGTTGGAAGCAAGGTACAATAACAATAACAAAATATAGAGCCTTTAAAACATCGTGGCACTTCACAGGTGCATAATCAGAAAAAACTGGCACTGAGCCATTGGAGGAGCTATTAGAATGGGTGACTAAAAGATTGGTTGAAGAGGTAGGTTTTAAGAAGGGTCTTAAAAGAAGACATAAGTGAGACCCTACTATAACTAAAGAAGGATATACTTGCCTTTGTGGGGGTGCAACAAAGGTTCACGAGATTGATTCCTGGGAAGGGAGGATTGTCCTATGAGGAGACATCGAGTAGAGTGGGCCTATACTCTCTGGGGTTTGGAAGAAAGAGGTGATCTCATTGAAACAGAGAATTCTGAGAGGGTAGATGCAGAGAGGCTGGAGATTCTAGAACTAGGAGGCATAGTTTCAGGATTGGGGGTCAGCCATTTTGAACTGTGATGAGGACATTTTTTCCACTCAGAGGGTTGTGAATCTTTGAAATTCTCTACACTTGAGGGCTGTGGATGCTCAATTGTTGAGTTTATTCAAGGTGGAGATCAATAGATTTTTGGACTTTATGGGAAGCAAAGGATATGAGGATCAGGCGGGAAAGTGGAGTTGAGGTCGAAGATCAGTCACTATCTTATTGAATGGTGGAGCAGGGCCAAGGGGCCGCATGGTTTACTCCTGCGCCTAATTCTTATGTTATGAGTCAGAGCAGTTTCGGGAAGGAATTCCAGAGCTTAGGGCCTATATAACAGAAGGCGTAGTCGCCAATGTTGGGGTGCAGGGAGTGGAGGATGCATGATGCCAGAGTTGCAGGAACGCAGAGTTTGGGGATTGCTGTAGGACTGGAAGAGGTCATAGAAATAGGCAGGGTGAGTGCATTTGAACATTTGGATGAAAATTTAAAAATCAAGGCGTTAGTGGACCGGGAGTCAAAGTAGGTCAACGAGCATGGGGGGGGTGGGGGTGGTGATGGAATGGGTGAGCTGGTTAGAACATGGGCAATACAGATTTGGATGAGCTCAAGTACATGGAGTGTGGAAGATCGAAGGCCAGCCAGGAGAGCATTGAAATAGTTATGTTTGGAGGTAATAAAAGCAAGGATTAAGGTTTCAGCAGTAGATAGGCTGAGGAAGGAGTGGAGATGGGCGATACTACGGAGGTGGAAGTTGGCAGTCTTTGTGATGGAGGGGATATGAGGCCAAAACTCAGCTCAGAGTCAAATAGGACACCGGCGTTGTGAACAGTCTGGTTCAGCCTGAGACATGGCCGGGGACAGGGATGGAGTCAGTAGCAAGGGAACAAAGTTTATGGTAGGCGACGAAGGCAATGGATTCGATCTTCCTAATGTTAACTGGAGCACTGAACTGGATATCTCTGAAGAAGCACACATGGTAAAGGTAGAATACTGAGTTGTCATCTAAAATTAGGATTGAGAGGTAAACATATACTGAACTAGCTATTTCAATATCCTACAAATCTCATGGAAATAGATCTAGTCCTGCATTACCCACTATTATCATGAGGTTTGTGGGATATGGAAATTGCTGGTTGGGAATCTAGATTTGACTAACTGGATTTGTGATCTAAATACTCATTCATTTGGCATATGCATATGTAATTTAAACATTTTTTGTGCATTTGTTGGTAAAATGATAAGTAAAACAGAAAGACTTGCATTTATATAGAGTCTTTCATGACCACTGGATGTCCCAAAGCGCTTTACAGCCAATGAAGTACTTTTGAAGTATAGTCACTGCTGTAATGTAGGAAACGTGGCAGCCAATCTTCACACAACAAGCTTCCACAAGCAGCAATGTGATAATGACCAGATAATTTGTTTTTGTTATGTTGATAATTATATTGATAAGACGAAAAGCAGTGTGTAAGAGTTTTATGATCATTGTTGACTGCATTATTTCCTTGGTTACTGAATGGTGGTAGATGTTTGTTAAGTAAATATACACACACGAGTACCATTTATCTGTATTTTGTGAGTGTATGTAAGGTACTTTCTACTAAAATTCATGCATGTGCTAAAACAATGTTGTCACAGCCAGACCTGTGGCTAGTCAGCAATTTCTGTTGCACAACACTAGTCTAGTTCATAGATGCTGCTACGATGCGTAACAGAATAACTAACGGATATGCTGTGAAAGCACAACAAAGGATGACAAAATCAAGACTCACATAGTCAAATTCCAGTAATTTTATGGAATTCAAGTGTACTGCACCTCACAGAAATATCTTCTCCACTAAACTAAAGTGCCACAGTAAACATTTTGCATGGCAAAGGAAAACCAGAGTACTATGCTAAGAGTAATATAATTGTACTCACTGAAGAGAAGGAAATTATTCACCCAATGTAAATACTGTTCTCAGAATTTCTAGTTAACATTAATTGCTAGTTTAGTTAATAAACAATTTGACTTAATTTCCTCGCAGGCTGAACATTCTTCATAACACATGTATTAATAACCTTCAAATATGTTATATGACCCATCATTACCTACCCCTATTCTCCCTTTATCAGGGAAAAAAATAATACACGTTTCCCCCTGGAGGGTCATGTATAAAAATTAATAGGTGTAAATACCTTGCAACATAACAATAAATGCTATTTGTGTTGTAGATGACTGTAATCAAAGTCTGAATATTGAGTGGAGGATAGGTTGCAGTTGAGGAGTAATGTTTCAATTCAACACATGAATTAACTAATATACATAGGAAATAAACTGATTGTAGGCAACTACCAGTATTAGGTAGATGTTAGGAGACAGAACTAAAGTGTTCTCTTCTCCTTTCAATCTTTGAAGTTATGGTGTTTGTCTTAAGGAGTAGAGAAGTGGAGTGCTCAATGGTCAGCTCAGCATTTAGGGAAAGAAAGAGAAGGGTAAATAATCCTCGATTAGGAATGAGGTCCCATTTCTTTGAGTGCTCTTGTTCCAGTCTAAGGCAATAGAATGCTAGGCTTGGAATTGGCACCAGTACGTGCTAGAGGAATGGCTAGACTTAATTCTTCAGATATCATGCCGTGTCAAAGGCTACTGAATCATAGCAAACTTTTCTTGAAGGTCAGCAATAAGGCCAAATTTATGAAATCTCGACTAAAATTAGTTTGGTAACATTAAAACACAATTTTGACAGTTAGTTTTCAAAAGACCAAGTTGGTCATGTGCTAGTCTTGAAATATAAATTGAATGTTGAATAGATTAATATTTAAGATCTGTTCTACCAATAGAGTTTAGAATGCATCCACCATATCATTGCAGAAAGTATTTTTTTAAAGTTAAAGAAATATTCATATATGCACAATATTTAATTAACTTTCATAAATTTTTATAAATAAATATATAGTAATAATTTATCAACTGAGATTACAAGTCAAGTCATAAGCAGTCCCCCGGAATCGAGGAAGACTTGCTTCCACTCCCAAAGTGAGTTCTTTGATGGCTGAACAGTCTGATATGAGAGCCACAGACCCTGTCACAGGTGGGACAGACATTCGTCGGGGGAAGTACTTTCCTGTGGAATGCCCATGAAGTTAATACAAATGAGGTGTGTTACAAAAATGTATTATATTTGTGTCACAGCAATGTCTGTATAGCCATATCTTCACACTGTAGCTTTTTGTGTATTTCCTGGAATAAAGATACTGATACATTAGGCTATATTACTCATTGTAAAGTGCTATGCTGATATGATCATACCACAACTAAAGGCTATGATCAACAGGGGCATGTACTGTTGTTTACCAGTAACAAATTTCTTTGGGCATACTGGTGTTACATTACATAATTGATTCTGCAAGACTACGGCTTTAATCATCACAGCCACCATTATGGTTCTGTAATCACTAGTCCAATTTAAAGATTATTTCAGGCATTATAAAAACTCATTTTTTAAATATGATATAGTAAAATAAGGAAAACCTGTACATTCGGAGTGTTTGAAGATAACAAATGTGACCTGCTGCACTTGGACCAAGTAATTTAGTTTCGGGAAATGAATCAATACAGGAGCAAATTGTAATTGCAAAATATTGCCGACAAAACAGAAATGAATCCCAGTAACACATTGCCACACACAATTTAAACAGCTGTGCATGCCTAGGCACCATCATCTTTACTGTTTTATTTGTAAGAAAAATTGGAAAGCCACATGTACCTTCAGTATTTGAAAGTTGATTTTCTCACTCAAAAATTGTACAGATCGCACTGTTAAGTGTACTTTATCTTTTACACAGCAAATGTCATATTGCTGTTACTGGCTTCATATTATATGTAAACATTTCTTTTGCACTGGACAACAACCATCTCCTATCAAACATAGCTGGAATATATCTAAATGATTACATTTCAGGTGACTCTGCACCACTATAAAAATCAGCCTATAGTTTTTCTTTGTGGTCTATAACAACACTTGTAGTATGCGTGGTAGAAAGAGACTTACTATAATTTAAAAGAAAAATTCCATATGAAAGGATTTTTTGCATAATTGTTCTACCATAGCATGGATATTAATACACTTTTATGATATTCAAAACTGGGAGATTTGAGCCTTTTGTTCTATAATTTATCAAAGGCCTTTCCTTCCATTTAGGATGGGATATCTTCACTGGATCAATTAATTACATTAGGAGTTTTTTTAGAAGCTTAGAGATCAAATGGCAAGTTTCCTACTTTTGCATCATTAATATTTTAATATAGGTTATACAGTTTTTGTTCTTGAATTTAATGTGAACTATTGATTTTCAAAAATATAGGTCATTAAGGTTAATAAATGCCGAAACTTGATTTATCTGATCCCCGAGAAGTAACAGTGATACCGCAGGAGGGAATCTAAAATTACTTAGATAGATGCTGGATTTGAGACAGCATATAATTAGTCATTTTGAAATCATGATTTAAGAGTAAATAATTTAACACTATGCATTTCTGACTACTTGCCATAATTTTAAATCAAAGAGTCTACATTACAATTTATTCCCAACTAGAGTCTATATATATCAGAGCATTCCAGTAAACAAAATATGTATTTTTCAAAAGACATTTAATCTGTGATAAAAACAGAAAATGCTGGCAATCTCAGCAGGTCAGGCAGCAACTGTGGAGAGGAAGCAGAGTTAACCTGTCGTCAGAACTGGAGATAGTTGAAATCCCTTACTATTACTGCCCTATGGTTTTTGGACTTCACAGAAATTTGCTTCCATATTTGCTCTTCTATCTCCCTCCCACTGTTTGGGGGTCTATAATACACATTCATCAGTGTGATTGCCCCTTTTTTATTTTTCAGTTTGACCCTTATTTGATGATCCCTCTAACATATCTCTCCTCACAGCTGTTTCTTTAATCAATACCGTGACCCCTCCCTCCCCTTTTGCCCCCCTCTCAGTCCTGTCTAAAAATCCTGTAAACAGGAATATTGAGCTGCCAAACCTGCCCCTCTTTCAGCCATGTCTCTGTAATGGCGAGACTGCGTGCAGTTTTGGTTTCCATATTTACGAAAGGATATGCTTGCTTTGGAGGCAGTTCAGAGAAGGTTCACTAGGTTGATTCCGGGGATGAGGGGTTTGACATATGAGGAAAGGTGGAGTCAGTTGGGCCTCTACTCATTGGAATTCAGAAGAATGAGAAGTGATCTTATCGAAACATAAAAGATTATGAGGGGGCTTGACAAGGTGGATGCAGAGAGGATGTTTCCACTGATGGGGGAGACTAAAACTCGAGGGCATGATCTTAGAAAAAGGGGCTGCCCATTTAAAACAGTGATGAGGAGAAATTTCTTGTCTCAGAGGGTTGTAAATCTGTGCAATTCGCTGCCTCAGAGAGCTGTGGAAGCTGGAACATTGAATAAATTTAAGTCAAAAATAGACAGTTTCTTAAACGATAAGGGGATAAGGGGTTATGGGGAGCGAGCGGGGAAATGGAGCTGAGTCCATGATCAGATCAGCCATGATATTAAATGGCGGCGCGCTCGAGGGGCCGTATGGCCTACTCCTGTTCCTATTTCTTATGTTCTTATAATGTCATACTCCCAAGTGTCTACCTGTGCTCTCAGCTCATCTGCCTTATTCACTATACTCCTTGCATTGAAGTATATACCATTTAGCACAGGAAGATCTCCTTGATTACTACTTACTAACCCTTGTTTCCTCTATCTTACAGATTCACTTTCTGCATTCTTGCTTTCAAATTTCAGCTTTACTTCCTTCCCTATTGAATTTGTTCTCAGGTTTCCATCCCCCTGCCAAGCTAGTTTAAACTCTACCCAACATCACTAGCAAAACTCCCCACGAGGATATTGGTCCCGGCGCTGATGAGGTGCAAACTGTCCGGTTTGTACAGGTCCCAATGCCTCAGGAATTTAAAGCCCTCCCGCCTACACCAACTCTCCAGCCATGTATTCATCCTCACTATCCTTTTGTTCTTGTACTCATTAGCATGATGCACCAGTAATAACCCAGAGATTACTACTTTTGAGGTCCTACCCTTTAATTTTTCTCCTAGCTCCCTAAATTCTGCCTGCAGGAACTCATCCCTCTATTATTGATATTATTTAAGGAATGGAGGAAAATATATTAGAGAAAGGGAGTGTATTAATTGTAATCTCTCGCCGCTTCTCCGCCTCGATCATCCGCTGCACCTCCGCCATGATCTCTCATCACTCATCTGCCCTGATCTTCCCGCTCCTCTGCTGTACCTGTTCCCCGCCGATGCTCCTGCCTATGCTCCAAACAGCGACCTGTGTTTTGATGACGTCACCCAGTCACCCACCTCGAAGCCATCGCACACTTGGAGCGGCTCATGCTGGAAGTTGTAGTGACATGCTCCAACTCTTACACTCCCAAACTGCGGCGGTGTCCTCTTGCAGACGTGCACGATGTGAAGGATGACTGAGGCAGAGAAGTGGAGAGAGATCGAGGCAGAGATGCGGTGGATGATCGGGGCAGAGGAGCGGTGAGAGATCGTAGCTGCGATTCGCCAAGTGATCGCAGCAGAGGTGCGGTGAATGTTTGGTACAGAAGTGTGGTCAAAGATCGTGGCAGAGGTGCGGCGAATGTTTTGTGGCGGGGAGCACAGAGATCATGGCAGAGCGGGGAAAGATTATGGTGGAGGTGCGGCGAAGGAGCAGCGAGAGATCATGGTGGAGATGCGGCAAATAGTTGTGGCGGAGGAGCAGTGAGAGATCGTGGCGGAGATGCAGCAAATGGCTCTTCTGGGCCCCATACCCCCAAGGGCCCAGGGGCAGCAAGGGCAAGCCTACAATGCAATGTATGTGCGCAGTAGGTCCATGCAGCAGAACAGGTCTCCAATCGTCCTGGTTTACCCATGCCACTGGATAAAGGCCTAGCTCTGTCAAGCCCATGTAGTGGCTGATGTGAAACGGTCATCACACGTTAAAGAAATCCACGCACAGGCATCTTCCACCCCTGGAGTTCAGGACTGGAATATTGGGTCCTTCATTGAAATATCAGCGAACTCATCCCTTTTGGTGTGGAAGCAAGTCATCCCCGTTCAAGGGACCGCCTATGATGGTGAAATGTTGGCCAGCACAGCGGGAATAACTCCTATGCTCTTTTTCAAATAGCAACATGGGATCTTTTGGGAGGGCAGATGGGGCCTCGGTTTAACATCTCATCCAAAAAGACGGCACCTCCGACAGTGCAGCGCTTCCTCAACAGATTTTTATGCTCAAGTCTCTGGAGTGGGAATCGAACTCACAACCTTCTGACTCAGAGGTGAGAGTGCTACCCACTGAGCCACGGCTGGAGTCAAGACAAATGAAATAGTTTGGCTGAGTAGGCTTAAGCTGGAATAATGAGTCTGCCATTGCAGTTCTGCTGTGTAACTTGGAGAGAATGCAGGATCAGACAACGTGGGTTTGAGAGATGAGCTGGGAGACAACTAGAGCTAGACATGGTTTGGTATTTGATTTTGAGAGTTAAAATCAAGGAAAAGATAGGAAGATCAATCACAAAGTTGATATTTGGCCTTAACCAAATAGAAATATTTATGGCACAGAAAAGCAGCACCAATTTTAGGAGAATGGCAGGTTTGGAATGAAAGAGAACTGAGAATTCAAAGGGAGACAGAGTAAGAGCAACAGAGGAACCTAGACAGCTCATGTTGTCTTATCAGTCCTTAAAAGAACATTTTGACCGAAAGCAAGAGGCCACAGAGATGGATTCAAAAAGGAGCTGAAAGATGGGAGACAGGAAAAGAGATTGGGATAATGAGGATGAACCAACTGGCTAGAGATGACAGCAGGTTAACAAAGATGGCAGGAGAAATAGCTCAGCACCATGCCGAGCTTTCAATTTATTGGGGCAAGGGAGTATGGGTTGATGTTAAGGCGGTGCGGAGGAAGGATCATTTAGAGTCAAGTTGAAGATGACTTGTGCCTTGACAGCAATCAACTTGATCAAAAGAAAATGAAAGAGGATAGGGGGCAGAAGATCAGCTTTCACCCAAGAGTTGCTTGTGCTTCCAGTCCTTGGTACCAGATAGGAGTAAAGTCATCCATTAAAAAGTGATGGATGAGGTGCAGGATGAAATGGTACTGAGATCTGTTTGCTGCTTAGGTTCTGTTAAAAATTACCCCTCTCCGCTCCCCCCCCATGTTAACCTGATTTCTCTTCAATTTGCTGATAAACCCACTGTGCATTATTTTCTAGATTTATGCAATAATTCTAGAATTCAGTTTTTTTAGTCCCCATCACTACTATGCTATCCAAGAGACACAATAAAAATGCAACAGCTCCCACAAAAAAAAAATCCATATAAGCAAACAAATGGCAACCCGAGCAGTCAGAGCTATAGAAATCTGAAGTCTACAGGGTTTCTGACTGGCTTGGTCGATGGAAGGGACATAACAGATGTCTTATGAAAGTTATCCAGGCAAGTGCAACAATGCTGTTGACCATCAACAAGGCTAAGCCAGGAAAGGTGGGTGAGTAAAGGAGAGAAAGGCTAACGTGAATACTTCATGAACAAAATATCCATTCTCCAGCACTTTTCTCCTTTTAAAAAGGAACCAAAATGAAATAATAAAAGTTGGCAATGACAATTACAAATTAAATAGTTCTTCAATATTAGAACAGAAAAAGTTATTGGCTTCCTGACTACACTTCTATATTATATTTGAATAAATAATCTTAACAGAAAACCAAAGGAATCAACATTATACAGCCAAGAATGAGAAACTATAGTTAAGAGGAAAGGCTTGAAATATTGGGACTATTACCATTGGAACAGAGAAGACGAAGAGAGATTTAATAGAGTTTTTTAAATTATCAAGAGTTTTGCTGGGGTAAATAGGGCAGGACTGTTACCTCTGGTTATGAACTCAGTGAGAAGTAATCAATTCAAAATTGTCACTAAGAGTGTAAGGACAGAGGTTGGGAGAAATGTATTTATGCAGGGAGCTGTTAGAATGCTTTGCCACAAGGACTACTTGAGGTGGGACACATTGCATCTTTTATCAGAAAAATATATAAATATTTGAAGCAGTGGGCTATGAGGAGAGAGAACATCAGTGGGATTGGTTCTGGTTTGCTCTAGCAAAGAGCTGGTACAGACACAATGGGCCCCAAGTTTCCACACGATAAAAATCGGGTGCCCCTCCGAGCTGGGTGCCCGTTTTTCGCGCCTAAAAAAAACCTTGCGATTCTGGAGCGTTCTGCAGCTCCTTGTCTGCCCGGCGCGGCGCCCAGGGGGGCGGAGCCTACACTCGCGCCGATTTTGTAAGTGGGAGGGGACGGGTACTATTTAAATTAGTTTTTTTCCTGCCGGCAACGCTGCGCGTGCGCGTTGGAGCGTTCGTGCACACGCAGTGTGAAAAAAACATTGGCACTCGGCCATTTTTGTAGTTCTTTGTAGATGTTTAATTTTTGAACATTTTTTTAATAAAAGCACATTGTCATCAGCACATCAGCACTTGCAGCCTTCTCACTGTCTCCCTTCCCCCCCACCCCCCCCTCCGCGGGAAGAACGGGCGCCTCCTCTCCCCCCCGCCACGGGAAGAACGGGCGCCTCCCCCCCCCCGCGGGAAAGAACGGGCGCCTCCTACCCCCCCCGCGGGAAGAACGGGCGCCTCCTCCCCCCCCCCCGCAGGAAAGAACGGGCGCCTCCTACCCCCCCCGCGGGAAGAACGGGCGCCTCCTCCTCCCCCCCCGCAGGAAAGAATGGGCGCCTCCTCCCCCCCCCACCCGCGGGAAGAACGGGCGCCTCCTCTACCCCCCCCCCACGGGAAGAATGGGCGCCTCCCCCCCCCCCCGCGGGAAAGAACGGGCGCCTCCTACCCCCCCCGCGGGAAGAACGGGCGCCTCCTCCCCCCCCCGCAGGAAAGAATGGGCGCCTTCTCCCCCCCCCACCCGCGGGAAGAACGGGCGCCTCAGGCTGACTGCAGCATTCTCCGTGCCTGAAGCACTTTCACACAGGTAGGAAGATGGTTTATTTAATCTTTTCTTTGCTTATAAATGTTTATTCAGGTTGGATTTATTTGTATAATATTTGTAGAAGTATAAATAAGGATTTATTGTAGAATTTAATGACTTCCCTTCCCCCCCCCCCCCCTTCCCGGACGCCTAATTTGTAACCAGCGCCTGATTTTTTAATGTGTAGAACAGGTTTTTTCAGTTCTACAAAAATCTTCACTTGCTCCATTCTAACTTAGTTTGGAGTACGTTTTCACTGTGGAAACTTTGAAATCAGGCGTCAGTGGCCGGACACGCCCCCTTTTGAAGTAAAAATTCTGTTCCAAAGTAGAACTGTTCTACCTGACTAGAACTGCAGAAAAAAAAATGTGGAGAATTGCGATTTCTAAGATAGTCCGTTCTCCACCAGTTGCTCCTAAAAATCAGATGTAAATCATGTGGAAACTTGGGCC
Source organism: Pristiophorus japonicus (assembly GCF_044704955.1). NCBI lineage: Eukaryota > Metazoa > Chordata > Chondrichthyes > Pristiophoridae > Pristiophorus > Pristiophorus japonicus. The sequence continues at coordinate 200,427,494 of NC_091982.1, read as the reverse complement.
CATAGGGCTGAATGACCTTCTTACATGCTGTAAATTTCTATGGTTCACTTTCAATAAAGTAGACAAACATGCAAATAAATAATAAACTCACATACATCGCATATATCAGGCACACGCAACATTCAAAATTTACCTAAACTGTAAATTTTTGTTGCGTTTCAGGGAGATGTTTCATTCATTTCTCCGACTGCCTTTCAGATATTTCAGTCAAGTAGACAATCTCAATATATGAAGATAGAACTTCTCAATATAACATATATGATTTTTGCAAAACATATTTTGATGTTTAACCATCATGGTATACAGCCATTGGCATTTTTAATTGCACTTGCTTTATATTAAACATAGAAGTTTTGTTTAAAATGTAGTGTTTATGACTTGTTTGATTGGAGGCAGATTCGATCGTGGCTTTCAAAAGGGAATTAGATAAGTACCTGAAGGAAAAAAAATTGCAGGGCTACAGGGAAAGGGCGGGGGAGTGGGACTAGCTGAAGTGCTCTTGCAGAGAGCTGGCAGACTCAACAGGCCGAATGGCCTCCTTCTGTGCTGTGACCATTCTATGATTCTATTATTTGAATTCTGGAACACTGTATTGGAATGAGTTGAATAAAGATTTAAGAGTGTGCATAAAGATGGACAGTTAATATTATGGATGACCCTGTGGCAGAGCATATATTACAGGCAAGTCTAAGCCTGCTGAAAAATGGTCTCAGGAAATGGAAAAATGGATTCCCAATTAGTCAGAAGTGCTGTGCCAAAATATAAATATAAACAGTAAATAAAATGTGACAGGCAGGCAACACATAGCAAATGGCTGAGGACATTTACTATCAAACTTAATGAGCATTTAAAAATATTTATTTCCATCTCACAGCCAGTTGGCATATTATTTAACTGATTAAAACTTTATCAGAATGTATTAATGACTTAACAGCATTGCAATCTTGCCTCATGACTTCCTCTACTTATGCAGATTTAATAGTGTGGTACACTTCATAAAAAGTTCTAAATACTCCACTTTCACAAAAGCATGCTATGTTCATGTACAGTTTTTTACTCCATAACTATGGCAGTTACTTGAATGTATATATATCTATATTATATGTTTTTATATAGATATATATAGATAGTACACACAATTAAAGAAACAAATTCTAATGACAAATCTGAAAACATAAATCATTTAAATGGCATATCAGAGCTGTCATGCTGCTATTTTCGATGCTATAGTTTGTGGGACCCGAGAAAGTCCCTTGGCATTATTTGTCGATAAAACATTAAGCATTTAGTACATAATGATGAAGTATTTTCTACCAGGTTCCTTTTTTCTCCTCCTTTCTCCAAGAACATACAAAGCATCCTATCTCTACTCAACATCATTGCAGAAATGACACTAACTATTTTAAACAGTAAGTTCTAAAACTCTTGTGACAATGCTTTAAGTGTGAAACAGACAGATGTTTTACCTTGCAGTTTGTGCCTGAATACCAGCAGTATTTTTCTGGATCACAAGGCTTTTTAGAGCGGCAAGAAGGATAAGGCATTTAATAATGATTTGTGCGGATAACAGATACTACAATGAAAAGTGAGACACCGGATGGATGGACACTGATGGAAGTAGTTGCTCTGTGGAGCAAAGTGCATACTGTCTGAAAATCACAGGCGGGATAGTGGAAGGGACTCTGGGCCCAGACTCAGGCAGTGGCAGGGGACTCAGGGCCTGGTCTTGGGACATGGCCGGGGCCAGGGTTTGGGGCCTGGCCTCTTTCTTTTGGTGGAAGGGTGGAGGAGGTGGTAATGAGAATAAGAGGTGACAATCATCAAAAGCCTTGTACTAGCAACTGACCAGCGGGGTCTTGCCAGACAAGTAACCTATGCCTGATCAATCAAATCATTGGAATGAGACTTGACTTCATCACATGGTGCACACAAAACCAATTAGATTGTGAGATGAAGTCGCAACTTCAAACATTTAATATTTTTAAATAATACTGATATGAAACCTAATGAACCTGATAAGGATGACCATTGCAATATGATGGTAAACAACATTACAACAAATGAGCTTTTTGACTAAAGTCTAAAACTAAAACAGCAAGAATTTATAGAATGATTTTAGATTTAAATCCAACATTTAGAAACAATTTTTTTTAAAAACTGGTGCAATTGTGCAATGTTGTTCAGCTAGTCCTCTTCATCATCAAGGAGTGGTGCCACCTCTGGAACTGAACGGGGAGAGAAGTTGCTTCGTTTGCGATATCTAATAAACTGTGCAGTAATCTGCAGAGGTTCATTAAGGATGCAACTGAGAAAATATGTGACTAAATAACCCACAAACTTGTCTACAAATTTGGAAACCACGATATGAGATATGATCGGAACTATGATAATATTTTCATATATTTATATACATTGTCTCCATGCAGAAGGTTATAAAGCAAACCTATTTGTAGAAATTAATATAGTGATAACATGATGAAAGTGAAATAGTGTTTGGAAACATTTATTAAAAAAGGATACTGTTTTCATCATTGTGTTCTTTACACAAAAACAGGATAAATCTAACCTAGCCAATTACTCCCTATCTGATTCCTCCCAATCAGCAGTAAAATGATGCAAAGAGTTATTAGTAGTGCCATCAAGCAACATCTACTCACCTGTAACCTGCTCACTGATGCTCCATTCAGGTCCCATCAGACTTCCTCATAGTCTTGATTAAGACATGGACACAAGAGCTGGATGCCAGAAGATGTGACAATAGCTGCCATCGACATCAAGGTAGCATTTGACTGAGCATGGCATCAAGGAGCCTCAGCAAAACTGAGGTTAATGGAGGCCAAAGGAAAAACTCTCCAGTGGCTGGGGTCATACCTAATACAAAGGAAGGCGATTTGACGTTGTTGGAGGCCTGCCATCACAGCCCCAGGATATTGCCTTATGGAACCATCCTTAGGCCAACCATCATTAGCTCGTTCATTAATGAATATCTTGCTGTCATTAGGTCAGGAGTGGGGCTGTTTGCTGACCAATTCACTGCATTACCTTCCATTTACAACTCCTCCAATAACAAAGCAGCCACTGCTGACCTACAGAAGGACCTGGGCAATATTCGGGCTTGGGCTGACGAGTGACAGCTAACATATTGCAGCATGCAAGTGTCAGGTAATGAACATTCCGAAGAAAAGAAAGTCCAATTTACTCTCCTTGACCTTTAATGGAACCACCTCCACCTAATGCCGCACCATCAACATCTTCGAAGTTACCATTGGCCAGAAGCTTAACTGGACTGGTCATATCAATACTGCAGCTAGAAGAACAGGGCAAAAGCTGGATACACTGTGGTAAGTGTCCCATTTCTTGACCCCGCAAAGCCACTCCACCATCTTCAAGGCTCAAGTAAGGAGGGCGATGGATTACTCATCACTCGTTTGGATGCATGCAGCAGCAACAATCTCAATACCATCCAGGACAATATCCAGCACCCTTCATCACTGGCACACTGTGGCCGCATAATGCACTAACTACAGGGTGCATTGCAGCAACTCACCAAGTTTACTTCAACTGCATCTCCCTTTCCTGCAACCTGGACCACTGAGAAGGTCAAGAGCAGCAATGTCATGGCAACACCATCACCTCAAAATTCCCCTCGAAGTCACAAACCATTCTGACTTGGACATACATCACCATTCCTTCATTGTTGCTGGGTCAATATCCTGCCCAACACCATTGTGAGAGCACCATCATCACAGGGACTGCAGCGGTTCATGGAAAAGATTCACCACCACCTTCCCAGGGCAACTAGGGATGGATAGGAAATGCAGCTTTGCCAATGTCACCCATATCCGAAAAATATATATATATTTTTTTAAAGTCAGTAAAATCTCTACTTGTCATTCTTTTAAAGAAAATAAATTTAACAGCATGTTTTCCGTGGATTTAGGTAATTTGTTGCTTGAATAAAGTGATACTTCCTGCCAACCGGGTAGGAGCCGTGCCATGGGTGCTGATATCAGCTGAAAACGACAAGAGCAAGAAGCCAATCAAAATGAGTTTTCATAGTCTGGACCTCAACCAACTAAATATATGAAAACAGACAAACAGACTGGGAAGTTGATACTTCTGTACATAGCAGTGGAATGAGGCATACTGAGGAATAAGGCACGTGATCAGAAATTGGCATCTGCGACTCAGCACTTTTGGGTTCTAACATTCTCCATCACGGTGCTACCACACCACTTCCTCCCTTTATCTTGGTGCACATTCTCAATTTATTTCAGTTGCAGACTACTCATAAAATTAAAAAGCTCTGGAAACTTCAAAAACTTTCATGTCCCATAAGGGGCTCAATTTTCCCTAGTGATTTGCACTGCTTTTCTTGGCATAAATTAAAAAATCCAAGGTCCCCAATCTCTGTGCGCCCCTGTAACTCAGTTACGATTTTTTTTGGTTAGTTTTGTTTTGCGTCAGAGCACATAGGGTGATGGGCAGGAGGCCTTACTCATGTCGGGTATAACGAGACAGACATTCGTACCTGCACCTGAGTGATGCAGACTGTGTCAGAAGGCTGTGTTTCCGCAAAGAAGTTGTAACTGAGATCTGTGAGTTAGTAAAAGCAGACCTGCAACCTAGAAGTGTCAGGAGGACTGCTTTGTCAGTTGAAGTGAAGGTTACAGCTGCACTTTCATTCTATGCATCTGGATCGTTCCAGGCTACAACTGAGGATGTGTGCGCCATTTCTCAACATGCAACACATATCTGCATTTGGCAGGTGACTGCTGCACTATATGCCCGGAGGAATGACTACATAAAGTTCCCCGTGACCACCCAGGCAATGCGTGAAAAGGCCATGGGCTTCTCCAGGATTGCTGGCTTCTCAAAGGTACAGGATTGCATTGATTGTACACACATCACCTTGCGAGCACCTTTGGAGGATTCCGAGATGTACAGGAACAGAAAAGGCTTCCATTCCATTAATGTGCTGCTCATGTGTGACGACATGCATCGCATCATCAGTTGATGCGTGATACCCTGGGAGCACCCATGATGCGTTCATCCTACGTGACAGCATTGTATCTGTCATGTTTCAGCAGCAGCCAGAAGGGCAGAGCTGGCTACTGGGAGACAAAGGTTACAGCCTCACCACCTGGCTTATGACGCCCCTACGCGTAACCAGGAGAAAAGCTGAACAGGAATACAACATGTCGCACATTGCGATGTACAGCTTAATAGAGAGGACTATTGGTATCTTGAAACAGCGTTTCCAATGCCTGGACCATTCCGGAGGCTACTTGCAATACTCCACTGAGATTGTCAGTTCACTGTTGTGTGCTGCATCTGCCTTTAGCCATCATGACGCAGCAGCTAATGGTAGTAGAAGACTCACCTGAGGTGAGAGTGGCTGATGATGAGGAGGAAGATGCAGATGAGCAAGAGGTGGACAAGGATGAGGAAGCCATGCAACTACCGGAGAACGATGTCGGTGAAGGGCGGGCTGTCGTGCCCCTTTAACGATTGCTCGAGCCTTGCGCCAGCAGCTCATCTGTGAACACTTTGCTGCCTGAAGACTCAGCGGCAACTATTCCAAATGGAACATGTTTACTGTTTAGACCTGTTCCGTAATGTTATCTTATGTTAATGGAACAAATGATGGAATTTATTCTTGTTTACTTCAAAAAGTTGTGTTAATAATGGAAATGATTCTATTTTTGTTCAAAAGATTGTGTTAATAATGGAATAAATAACGTAAATGATTCAGTTATAATGTAAAATATATTTTATTCAAAAGTTTAACATTTGTTTGTACTTAACTTAAAAAAATATTCTTGTATCAAACTTTAAAGTTTTCAGTTAAGATCACTTACAAACTTCTAAACTTGTAAATTTACATAACTTACAAAAAACTTTTAACTTGAGAACAGTTACAACAGTAACAACAATAATAACAGCAGCAGCAAAGAAAGGCTGCACCCATCTCTCCTCCACCTTACTCTAAGACCAGCCGCTGCGCTTAGTTTTTGGTAACTCCACCCTTTTCGCAGGCAGTGGCACAGCATTTCTCAGGTTGGTACCAAGCTTATTCTTTCGAACATCCTTGGTAATGTGCACTTCTTGATGGGGGAAGGAGGGGGGGGCGGGGCAGGGGGGGGCAGGCGGTAATATAAAGAGCCCAGCTTGGGCCTCTTCAGGGGCTGGTCTAGGAATTGGAGTGGGAGTGACAGGTGAGTCTGTCAATGGGCGCGGGATCTGGGCGTGTTCCCTTATTGCAGTAGCTAACTCCGACATTCCCTCCTTCATGTGTCCTGACAGTGTGTGAACTACCTGCAGCACTCCCTCCCTCATGTTCGTCGACAGTGTCTCAGCTACCTGTAGCATGTCCTCCCTCGACAGCACTCTCATGAGGTGCAGGATCTAACAGATGTGGTTCAGTTGATGGCAATGAGTGTGATGTGTCAACTACCTGCAACATTCCCTCCCTCATGCGCACCGACATTGTTTGAGCTGACTGAGACATTCCCTCCCTCATGTTCCCAGTGTTCCCATTTCTCGTGAGTGTTGTTACTGCTCCCGACAGTCCCAATACCTCATCACCCATACCACTGATGGTGTCCAGGAGTGATCAGGTAAGGTCAATGCTCTCCACACTCATTGCCATCATCTGAACCACAACTGTTAGATCCTGCACCTCAGGAGAGCGTTGTCGAGCTCTCCTTCCCCACTGCAAGCCACTGGAATCTCCAGCCTCAGACGGTGGGAAACCATGGAATGTCCCACCAACACTCATACCACTCAGGGAAGGGGCTGGCACCTCGATGGGCAGCACCTGCACCTCCTCCAGAGTGAGTACAACAGTGGGGGATTCATCTATCCCTTCCCCCTCTCCCCATGCTCTTGGTCTGGAAGGTGGGATTGGAAGATGTTCTCCTCTTTAGGCTCGTCCGCGTCTGAATCTTCTTCTGCATCGTCAGGGTTGGCCTCGAGTTCTGCAAAATATATCAGAACAGACAAATGGTTAGCAGATGAGGGGCAGGGTGGCATGAGTAGGCTCACACAGCAGCAGGTAGCAGGCTGATTTGAAGGACCACGATGAATGATAGCACATTGCATCAACCGAAGCGTAGCTGACAGAGACAACCCCATGAACCAGAGCATGGCTAGCCCACGCAGTACTTAACATTTAGCAAAGCTAGACTGTGGAATTTGCAGGATTTACCCTCTCCCTCGAGTGTGGGCCCAGGTTGTGCAGTGGTGGTTGCTTTTCTCCAGGCAGGACCCATCAAAGCAGCGACCCTCTCTTCTAAAGGTGTCAGTAGCTGCAGATTTGCCCGGCCTCCTCCTGTTCAGTTCTTTCTCGTTTGTTGTGTGCCACCTTCCTCTGCAAAATGAAAATATAACTTTTTAGAGAGGGTGTCTTTCTGCTGGGTGGGACATATATGGCTGGTCACATTTACAATTCCAGTGAATAAATGAAAATATTTCATACACTAACTACTTGACCAAGGTTCTGCCACTTCTTTTTGCACTGGCCTCCAGACCTCGGGGTGGTCACCATTGCACAGTAATCTTCTGCAAGTAGGTTCCAGCTTTTCTTCATTTCTTTTGGTGAAACTTTTGTGTGACCTCTGCTGGTGTCCAGTTCATGCCATCTGTTCTCAATCACAGTAACTAGTGCCTCCACTTCATCCTGTAAGAAATTCTTGGTCTTTGCGCTGCGTTACATCTTGTATTGCAGCTCCAATTTTTCCAATGAGAATTAAAGTTCTCACACACAACTGGCTCTTTAAAAATGGCCGAACGCAGGCTGGAACCTGTACTGGGCAAGCGCGCCCATAGGAATCACGTCAAAAATGTCCTTTTTTCTCGCGCATGCGAATAAAGGACAGCATCATTTTTTCGGCGCAGACAACAGGCTCCACCTACCGAGTCTGTGCGGTGCCAATTTCAAAAATAGAACGGGGAAACTTGCTACTTCTTTTTTTGGAGTAGTTGGGGCCAAGAAGAACAGGCATAACTCTGACAATACGCAAAAAAACGGCATTGGAGAAAATTGAGCCCAAAAATCTGAACATCTGGAAGTCAAAATGAACACTTTAGAAAATTGATTTTGTCTCTCAAATAACTTTCCAGCTAGCCCCCAATGACAATTTTTTAAAGTTTCTTGAATGCTGCAATAGTAACACTGAAAAGGATACAAAGAAATCCACCAACAGTACTCCAAAACTACCGATTAACCAGGCCAGATGATGGAGGATGTATCTGTTGGCAGATGCTTTATTTTCAGGCACTTTTACGACCACACTAAGTCCATATGTAGTATTGCCCAGCATTGCTAATGCAAACAGCAAATAGGATGTTCCCTCTGTGGATTTCCTCTGGAACTGCAACAATCAGATTATATAAACAAAACTTTTGTTTCATGCAACAACCTAGTAGTGGTCTGGCCATTAACAAAGAATTAAGGGCAATTTAAAAAAAACATTTTTAAAAAGTGATTTGAAAATTTGAATTTTCAAAGGTGTGTTGTTGTATAATAAAACCACGAGACCAAGTGACCTTTGAGTAACATGAGTTTCAACAACTTCGGTGTAGTGCTCAGTCTATAAAAGGAAATCTTTATAATCTGCAACGTGCTGACCATATGGACAACGGAGTTGTTATTTTGAGGTTTAGAGAATTCTATGGTGCAGGCTGAGCTCTTGTGCTTCTCATGCGAGTGGAAACTAAATAAATACTTGTTGCATTCTCCAGTAACTCCACTACCGTAAGTACTGAATGCAGAGAACAAAAATGAGCTGGGGATTGGAGGAAACCTTTTTTTTTCTGGCATTGATCAAAATTAATCTAATTCTTACAAAACAGAAAGCAAAGACTTAATAAATTACTTACATTTTTGTATAGCTGAGGAAAACGAGAGCCAAGATAAAATATGCAGGACATATAGCCACAGATGTATCCAACGAGTTCAACAGTATCAAAAGTATCCTGAAAAACAGCAAAACAAAAATACCAAAAATGTTGAGATGACTGCCAGAATTTAACATGTTAAAGACTTGCTTCAGAACTTGCAACAATTTACACCATGAACACATTAAAAATAAATCAATAGAACTAAAACAAAGAAAGCCAACATCACAAACCGGTTGTCCTGGAGAACTCCGACTGTGATGAGATATTCTCAATAAACGTAATATAGTCATCATTGTTATCACACATATTAGAACCCAGGCAACGCACAGCCACTTCAAGAGAGAATTTGCTGAAATGCAAAAAATATAGCAGGGTTTACTACAGTTGAAAATGAAGATCTCCATTACACGTAGCAGTCAAGCAGATTTAAAATAAATACATAGAAAAAATGAATGGGCATTGTTACTCCATTGTAGGAAAAAAATATAGGCTACTCATATGGAATTTAGAAGCTACAGATCTTGATGGCTAACAAGTGCCATTGATCAATGCTAATGCATTGGTGTACCGAAATAGCTGTGTCTCAAGACTATCTTTAGATTTTTATGACCCTGCTGCAGAGGATGATCATCTAAATGGCAGCAAAAGTCTATAGATTATACTCCAATGACAGAGTGTTGCAATAAGTAATGTAATACTTCATTAACATTCTCTTTTGGTTCTGCAGGATTACAACTATTTATAGTGCATGGTGTCATGGAGCCGATTTTAACTACTACTGGCCGGTGTAAACGGGGCATTAGCGGCATAGTAGTAGTATTGGGTCACCTACTTCCCTCTTTATGTTGGTGCTCCAGTCACCACCATCTTGGTATGGGCATTAGATGCGTGACTGGAAGAATGTATCTCTTGGCACACAAAAATGACTCCAGTATGCTGCTGGCCTGGAATGTTTGCTGCTGGCCTGGAATGTAGGCTGCCTCCGCATGTGGGACAGCCAATTTCCCGCCCTCCTCAACCAGCACGATGCATTGGAGTGCGTAACTCGTAGCTCATTGGATCAATGTAAATGAGGACAGAGTCTCAAAATAGATCAGGCCTCATGGTGACAACAACCGTCAGGCAGCGAGCGTCTGGTTTGCCGCAAAAATTTAAATCAACCCCATTTCTCTTATTTGTTGATGTGCTTTAACTTTGTATTAGTTCAAATATCCTGCAACATTGAAAATTATAATTTACCTCTTTTTTCTTTGCATCCCTTTCTCCAAAATAATAGTATACAAATTTAAACAGGATTTGAAACAACAAAGGTAAAATTCAACTTCAGCGAGAGCACAAAGTAGACGCGAGCAGATCAGCTGGCCATTGCACTCCGATCCACTACCACCAGCTTTGCATCCCCGATAAAGTTGAACGTCACCTCCAATAGAAACTTTCGAAAAATGCATTTCTGGGCCAACCTCCAATATCACAATTTGTTTTTAGGTTATTTCAAAGATAGTGAATTAATAAATTGCCCGCTGTCAGATATAATGTATGATTACAGAAATACAGGATTGAGTATTATAAATACCAGAAAATTATTGCCATTAATGATTTAAATAATATGCTTGGGTTGTTATAAAAGGTGGGCTAACTTTGAGTAATGACAAAGTATCATTAATTAGATTGCATAAAGTACAGAGGTTACTTCACACAGGTTATCATGTACGCAATAGTAAGGAAGGACATTAGCGTGGATGATGTGGAATCTATATGGGTAGAGCTGCGAAATACCAAAGGGCAGAAAACGTTAGTGGGAGTTGTGTACAGACCACCAAACAGTATTAGGGAGGTTGGGATGGCATCAAACAGGAAATTAGGGACACGTGCAATAAGGGTACAGCAGTTATCATGGGTGACTTTAATCTACATATTGATTGGGTTAACCAAACTGGTAGCAATACTGTGGAGGAGCAGCTCCTGGAGTGTATAAAGGATGGTTTTCGAGACCAATATGCCAAGGAACCAATTAGAGAGCAGGCCATCCTAGACTGGGTCTTGTGTAATGAGAGAGGATTAATTAGCAATCTGGTCGTGCGAGGACCCTTGGGGAAGAGTGACCATAATATGGTAGAATTCTTCATTAAGATGGAGAGTGACACAAGTTAATTCAGAGACCAGGGTCCTGAACTTAAAGAAAGGTAACTTCGAAGGTATGAGACGTGAATTGGCTAGGATAGACTGCCGAATGATACTTAAAGGGTTGACGGTGGATAGGCAATGGCAGACATTTAAAAGATAACATGGATGAACAACAACAATTGTACATCTCTGTGTGGCGTAAAAATAAAAAAGGGAAGGTGGCTCAACCATGGCGAACAAGGGAAATTAGGGAAAATGTTAAATCCAAGGAAGAGGCTTATAAATTGGCCAGAAAAAGCAGCAAACCTGAGGACTGGGAGAAATTTAGAATTTAGCAGAGGAGGACTAAGGGTTTAATTAGGAGAGGGGAAATAGAGTATGAGAGTAAGCTTGCAGGGAACATAAAAACTGACTGCAAAAGCTTCTATAAATATGTGAAGAGAAAAAGATTAGTGAAGACTATTGTAGGTCCCTTGCAGTCAGCATCAGGTGAATTCATAATGGTGAACAAGGAAATGGCAGACCAATTGAACAAATATTTTGGTTCTGTCTTCACCAAGGAAGACACGAATAACCTCCCGAAAATACTAGGGGACCATAGGTCTTGCGAGAAGGGAGAACTGAGGGAAATCCTTATTCGTCAGGAAATGCTGTTAGGGAAATTGAAGGGACTGAAGGCCGATAAATCCCCAGAGTCTGATAGTCTGCATCCCAGAGTACTTAAGGATGTGACCCTAGAAATAGTAGATACATTGGTGGTTATTTTCCAACATTCCATGGACTCTGGATCAGTTCCTATGGATTGGAGCGTAGCTAATGTAACCCCACTTTTTAAAAAAGGAGGAAGAGAGAAAACAGGAAATTATAGACTCGTTAGCCTGACATCGGTGCTGGGGAAAATGCTGGAGTGAATTATTAAAGATGTAATAGCAGCGCATTTGGAAAGCAGTGACATGATTGGTCCAAGTCAGCATGGATTTATGAAAGGGAAATCTTGCTAAACAAATCTAGAATTTTTTGAGGATATAACTAGTAGAGTGGATAAGAGAGAACCAGTAGATGTGGTGTATTTGGATTTTCAAAAGGCTTTTGACAAGATCCCACACAACAGATTAGTGTGCAAAATTAAGACACATGATATTGGGGGTAATGTATTGATGTGGATCGAAAAATGGTTGGCAGATAGGAAGCAAAGAATGGGAATAAACGGATCCTTTTCAGAGTGGCAGGCAGTAACTAGTGGGGTGCCGCAGGGTTCAGTGCTGGGACCCCAGCTACTTACAATATACATTAATGATTTAGACAAAGGAGTTGAATTAAATATCTCCAAGTTTGCAGATGACACTAAGCTGGGTGGCACTGCGAGCTGCGAGGAGCATGCTAAGAGGCTACAGGGGGATTTGGACAGGTTAGGTGAATGGGCAAATGTATGGCAGATGCAGTATAATGTGGATAAGTGTGAGGTTATCCACTTTGATGGCAAAAACAGGAAGGCAGATTATTATCTGAATGGTGACAAATTAGTAAAAGAGGAGGTGCAATGAGACCTGGGTGTCATGGTACATCAGTCATTGAAGGTAGGCATGCAGATACAGCAGGCAGTAAAGAAAGCAAATGGCATGCTGGCCTTCATAGTAAGGGAATTTGAGAATAGGAGCAGGGACGTCTTGCTGCAGTTGACAGGGCCTTGGTGAGACCACACCTTGAGTATTGTGTGCAGTTTTGGTCTCCTAATCTGAGGAAGGACGTGCTTGCATTGAGGGAGTGCAGCGAAGGTTCACCAGACTAATTCCCGGGATGGCAGGAATGACATATGAGGAAAGACTGGATCGGCTAGGCTTATACTCACTCACTGGAATTTAGAAGAATGAGAGGGGATCTCATAGAAAAGTATAAAATTCTGACGGGACTGGACAGGTTAGATGCAGGAAGAATGTTCCCGATGTTGGGGGAAGTCCAGAACCAGGGGACACAGTCTAAGGATAATGGGTAAGCCATATAGGACTGAGATGACGAGAAACTTTTTCACCCAGAGAGTTGTGAATCTGTGGAATTCTCTGCCACAGAAAGTTGTTGAGTTCAGTTCGTTGGACATATTCAAAAGGGAGTTAGATATGGCCCTTATGGCTAAAGGGATCAGGGGGTATGGAGAGAAGGCTGGGGTGGGGTACTGAGGTTGACTGATCAGCCATGATCATATTGAATGGCGGTGCAGGCTCGAAGGGCCGAATGGTCTGCTCCTGCACCTATTTTCTATGTTTCTATGTTACATGCTTGGGGATACAACTTCTGCTCTGATATGAACAACCCATTGCTGCAATGTATATATTGTTTCTATCAGTAGTTTACTGTTATAATTTAATTTGTTTTAGCAATTTCAGCCAAGCAGTTTAATCCAGCAGTGAAGAATCCACCTTACAAAGTCGCACTCTCCTGATAACCAATGTAGAGTATTGAATAAGGAAGACGTAATAGTGAGATATAACTAATGTGAGGAATGACTTAGCTTACTTCAGCAATATTGTATTTGAGCTTAGATGCTATTAAGTAGTTCGATTGGTCCATGGTTCTATCAGCATATTTGCATAATCTGATTTAAAACCTTCTTGATCAGCAACGTTTTAACACAAAACACATTGCATAGAATTTTGATGAACTTGAACTCTTTTGGTCTGTGCCAGTATTTATACTCCACACAAGCCTCCTCCCATTCTAATTATCTCTTCCCACCCTGCCTCCGTATCCCACTATTCTCTTCTCCCTCATGTATGCGTCAGTCCTCCCTTTAAATGCATAAATGCTACCTCCTTCAACTATTCCATGTAGCAGGGAGTTCCATATTCTCACCATTCAGTAAATAATTTTTTCCAAAGTTCTTTGATGTTAGTGGCTATCTTATATTTATGCTGCCTTGTTCTGGACTCACCAACAAGTGGAAACACTTAGTTACATCTACCCTATACAATCCCTTGATAATTTTCAAGTCCTTTATCAGTTCACCTTTTAGTCTTCTCTTCTTCAGGAGAAACTAACCCCAACCTGAATGGGTAAAGGATTTCAGTTTCGTGTAGAGACTAGAGAAGCGAAGGTTAAAGGTAGTTTAAAATTATGAGGGCATTTAATAGAGTGAATAAGGAGAAATGGTTTCTGTTGGTGGTTGAGTTAACATCCAGAGGATGCAGATTTAAGATAATTGGCAAAAGAACCAGAGAGGAGATGGGGAGAATTTTTTTTATGCAGCAAGTTATGATCTGGAATGCACTGCCTGAAAGGGTGGTGGAAGCAGATTCAATAGCCTCTTTCTCTGCTCCTACTTCTTATAATATGTAAGATGCGATGTTCAAACCCTCCTGATAGTTGCATCCTCTCAATTCTGACAACATCCTTGTAAATCTATTTTTTTTAAATTTCCTCTGGTGCTTCAATATCCTTCGTGTGGTATGACCAGAGCTGTATACTATACTCCGTGTGGTCTAACCAAGGTTCTATATAAATGTAACATTATCTCCCTACTTTCGTATAGAAATGAACCCCAGTACTGTTTGCACTCTCTATGGCCTTATCAACTTGTGTTGCTACTTCTGACGATTTATGAATCTGTATTCACAGATGTCTTTGCCCCTCTACCCCATTTAATTAGAGATAAATCTGTAGAGACAATGGAACAATAGCGTGTGTCTAGCATGCTTGATTTATAAAAACTGCATTGATGATCCCAGTAAATGATAACTACTCAAGTGTTACATTTTAGTTCAAATTTTTTAAAGGATCAAAGGTTTCTGATCTGGAATGCACTGCCTATTGTAACTTTCAAAAGGGAATTGGATATATAATTGAAAAGGAAATATTTGTAGGGCTATGAGGAAAGAATGGGGGAGTGAGACTAATTGAATAGCTGTTGTTTAGAGCCCACACACACATTAAATTTACAATCAACCAAAGACCTTTCCTGCAGCATCAGCAGGCAGGACAACCAATTAAAAAAAATAAAGATATTACCAAAAATGTTAATGTAGCCTAGGGTAACAAACTACAAGCTCCTGGGAGGTTTCAATTCAGCATCTGCACTGCAACCAATTTAGAGATCATTGGCCTCACTCAACTTCAGTATTACAGTGAAATGGTTTTTGCATTAGTGTATAAATGCACTCATAATATAAGACTATCTCCAACTGCAATAATATGACATTTTCATTTATTGTAGCTACATTTTTACATCCTCTTCAAGATTGAAATTTGTACTGTATTATCAGCAGCTTAATATTATAGACTCATGCCTCAATGAACTGGATTTCGACCATGTAAGCTCCTTTTACATAGGACCTGTACAGCCACCCACCAATCTCAGCTAGGCATAAACCAACCTATCAGTAGCAGAAGAACAGTGCTAATCCACTGTGCCCTCAAAATCTGTTTTTAAAAAACAGGTGGAAAGGGTATTAATGGGAGAGCACTTGGGCGCCAGTGACCATAATTCAGTCAGATTCAAGTTAGTTATGGAGAAGGACAAGGATAGACCAGGAATAAAAGTCCCAAATTGGGGAAAAGCTAACTTTGCTAAGTTGAGGAGTGATTTGGCCACAGTGGACTGGAAACAGCTACTTGGGGGTAAATCAGTGTCGGAACAGTGGGAGGCATTCAAGAAGGAGATCCGGAGGGCTCAGCCCAAACATGTGCCCTTAAAGAAAAAGGGTGGGAATAACAATTCTAGAGCCCCTGGATATCTAGGGACTTACAGGGGAGGATAAAGAAAAAAAGAGAAGCTTGTGTCATATACCGACGGCTAGATACTGTAGAATCTTTGGAGGAATATAGAAAGTTCAGAGGTAAAATTAAAAAGGATATTAGGAATGCTAAGAGAGAGCATAATTCTTGACAAGTAAAATTAAGGAAAACCCAAAGATGTTTCATAAATATATTAAGACCAAGAGGATAACTAAAGAAAGGGTAGGGTCTATTAGAGAGCATGAGGGTAATCTGTGTGGAGACAGACAATGTTAGTATCGTTCTTAATGAATATTTTATGTCTGTTTTCACAAAGGAAAGGGGCAATGCAGATACTGCTATTGAGGAGGAGTGTGAAATTCTGGATGAAGTAAACAGAGCGAGAGGAGGTATTAAGGGGTCTAGCAGCTTTGAAAGTGGATAAGTCCCCAGGCCTGGATGAAATGCATCACAGGCTGTTGAGCGAAGCAAAAGAGGAAATAGCAGAGGCCTTGATCATCATTTTCCAGTCCTCTTTGGATTTGGGCATGGTGCCGGAGGACTTCGAATGTGGTACCCTTATTTAAGAAGGGAGAAAGGGATAGGCCAAGTAATTACAGGCCTGTCAGCCTAATCTCAGTGGTGGGAAAATTACTGGAAAAAATCCTGAAAGACAGCATAAATCTACATTTAGAAAGGCAAGAATTAGGGACAGTCAGCACGGATTTGCTAAGAGAAGATCGTATTTGACTAGAAACAAACATAGAAAATAGGTGCAGGAGCAGGCCATTCGGTCCTTCAAGCCGGCATCGCCATTCAATATGATCATGGCTGATCATGCAACTTCAGTACCCCACTCCCACCTTCTCTCCATACCCGCTGATCCCCTTAGCCGTAAGGGCCACATCTAACTCCCTCTTGAATATATCCAATGAACAGAACTCAACAAATTTCTGTGGTAGAGAATTCCACAAGTTCACCACTCTCTGGGTGAAAAATTCTCTCCTCATCTCGATCCTATATGGCTTACCCCTTATCCTTAGACTGTGACCCCTGGTTCTGGACTTCCGCAACCTCGGGAACATTCTTCCTGCATCTAACTTGTCCAGTCCCGTCAGAAGTTTATATGTTTCTATGAGATCCCCTCTCATTCTTCCAAATTCCAGTGAGTAGAAGCCTAGCCGATCCAGTCTTTCTTCTTATGTCAGTCCTGCCATCCCGGGAATTAGTCTGGTGAACCTTCGCTGCACTCCCTCAATAGCAAGAATGTCCTTCCTCAGATTAGGAGAACAAAACTGCACACAATACTCAAGATGTGGTCTCACCAAGGCCCTGTACAACTGCAGTAAGACCTCCCTGCTCCTGTACTCAAATCCTCTCGCTTTGAAGGCCAGCATGCCATTTGCTTTCTTTACTGCCTACTGTACCTGCATGCCTACCTTCAGTGACTGATGTACCATGATACCCAGGTCTCGTTGCACCTCCCCTTTTACTAATAGGTCACCATTCAGATAATAATCTGTCTTCCTGTTTTGGCCACCAAAGTGGATAACCTCACATTTATCCACATTATATTACATCTGCCATGCATTTGCCCATTCACCTAACCTGTCCAAGTCACCCTGCAGCCTCTTAGCATCCTCCTCACAGCTCACACTGCCACCCAGCTTAGTGTCATCTGCAAACTTGGAGATATTACATTCAATTCCTTCGTCTAAATCATTAATGTATATTGTAAATAGCTGGGGTCCCAGCACTGAACCTTGCGGCACCCCTCTAGTCACTGCCTGCCATTCTGAAAATAATTTGTTTATTCCCACTCTTTGCTTCCTGTCTGCCAACCAGTTTTCTATCCACGTCAATACATTACCCCCAATGCCATGTGTCTTAATTTTACACTAACCTGATTGGATTTTTCTTGGAGGTAACCAGGAGGGTCGATGAGGGTAGTGTGTATGATGTAGTGTATATGGACTTTAGCAAAGCTTTTGATAAGGCCCCACATGGTAGACTGGTCATGAAGGTTAAAGCCCATAGGATCCGGGGCAAAGTGGCAAGATGGATCCAAAATTGGCTTAGAGGTAGGAAGCAAAGGGTAATGGTTGATGGATGTTTTTGTGACTGGAAGGATGTTTCCAGTGAGGTTCTGCAGTGCTCAGTACTGGGTCCCTTGCTTTTTGTGGTATATATATTAATGATTTAGATTTGAATATATGGAGTATGATTAAGAAGTTTGCAGGTGACACTAAAATTGGCTGTGTGGTTGATAATGAAGAGGAAAGTCATCGACGGCAGGAGAATATCAATCTACTGGTCATGTGGACAGAGCAGTGGCAAATGAAATTTAATTCAGAGAAGTGTGAGGTAATGCACTTTGGGAGGGCTAATAAGGAAAGGGTATACACATTAAGCGGTAGATCACTTAATAGTGTAGATGAACAAAGGGACCTTGGAGTGTTTGTCCACAGATCCCTGAAAATTGCAGGCCAGGTGGATAAGGTGGTTAAGAAGGCCTATGGAATGCTTGCCTTTATTGGCCAAGGCATAGAATACAAGAGCAGGAAGGTTATGCTTAAATTGTAAAATACTTTGGTTAGACCACACCTGGAGTACAGCGTGCAATTCTGGTCGCCGTATTATAGGAAGGACGTGATTGCACTGGAGAGGGTGCAGAGGAGATTTACTAGGATGCTGCCTGGAATGGAGAATCTTAGTTATGAGGATAGATTGGATAGGCTGGGTTTGTTCTCATTGGAAAAGGGGAGGCTGAGCGGAGACCTCATTGAGGTGTATAAAATTTTGAGGGGCCTGGATATAGTGGATAGCAAGGGCCTATTTCCCTTGGTGGAGGGGTCAATTACGAGGGAACATAGTGGAAAGTTTAGAGGGGATTTGAGAGGAGCCTTCTTCACGCAGAGGGTTGTGGGGTCAGGAACTCACTGCCCGGAAGGGTGGTGAATGCAGAAACCCTCACCACATTTAAAAGGTGCTTGGATGGGCATGTGAAGTGTCGTAACCTGCAGAGTTACAGACCTAGAGCTGGTAAGTGGGATTAGGCTGGATAACCTCTTGTTGGCTGGCGCAGATACGATGGTAAGTACTTCAGTGAATCGGATACGGCCAGGGTGTTCTCCTGGACTAGTTTTGATTGCCTGGATGGGTTGGAGAGGAATTTTTCCAGATTTTCTTTCCCCAATTGGCCTGGGTTTTTAATCTGTTGTTTTGCCTCTCCCAGGAGATCACATGGCTCCGGTTGGGGTGGAGTGTAGAATGTTATGATGCAAGGGGTGTTGCAGTTGTGTGCGGTTGACTGGTTGGGCCAGATGCTCTTTACCTTTCCGCCATTGTTCATTGGTTTATATGTAACCTTCAGGGCTGCTGACCAAGGGCCGTGTGGCTCTTTGTCGGCCGGCGCGGACACGATGGGCCGAAATGGTCTCCTTCTGCGCTGTAGATTTCTATGTTTCTATTATTGCTGCTTCAAAGGCTTTGTACTAATACTAATCTGAAAAGTCAATTTAACCAAAAGATCCTATTTTAAAAAATTGTGTAAAAATTGATTTGTATTGCATAAAGGAGTGGAAGTAGTAGGTTTAAATTTGGCTTGGCATTTGAACTAATCAAATTGGCTAAATATGTCCAATGGCCCCGAGTGTCCGTTCGATTGCGTTGGTTTCCTTACCACAATTTGGCCGAAATTGGCGTAACCAGCGCAAAAGATCACGGAATTCTAAGCACAATTTGCATTCAGCCAATTTGCATTCAGCACAACTCGAGTTTCCGTGATCTTTTGCGTTAGTTTTTAAATTATTGCACTCATTTGCAAGCCTTCAAGGAGGCTTTAAAAATTAAGCTTGTTCTTTTGGGTGCAAGGGCACTAAAAGTTTTTTTTTAAAAAGCTATTAAATATGATTTTTGTTTAAATTTAATAAGAAACCGACTAATGTACCCCGATATGACTAGAAAATAGTTTTTTTTTTAAAGTGAATTTCAGTAAGTTAAAATCGAATTACTCAGGCGGTGGATTAACACTGTCTATTTTCAGCTGCCTTATTCAAACTTCGTCAAGTTACCAGGTTTTTAAAAGCAAAATTAATATACATATTTTAAAGCACTGACCAATTACGCTGGTTCATGGCAAATTTTGTGTTCGGTGATATGCAAATGCAGTTGAGCGGACACACGGGGGAAAACCACTTTCCAAAATGGGTGCAATTTTGGGCGCAATTCATGCCGGAATCAGTAATTGCACCCAGAGCGGAAACTTCACCCCAGTATCTTTACTGGAACTACCACAAATATTTAAAAAGATACAATAAAAAAATGATTCAGTAAATCAAATGACATGAATCCAAATAGCAATACTTACACCGAATAAAATACTGCTTACATCTGCCTTTCCTATTCTTCAGCTTATAATAGACAAATTGTGAGATCATCATACTGTCAAGGGTAACGTAAAAATTAGCTGTAACAGTCTAGAGAGAAAACAAAACATTAATTTAATTGACACAAATTCCCACTTGAAGGTTCCAGATACAAATAAGTTACAGAACATGAAATTAGGATAACACCCAATGTAACTTACTATGTTACCTAGGTAATGTAGATAAGCATTACTGCAATAAGATTAAGTTTGTGGTTTTATCTTGCTATAGAATATGTATATTATATGGTAATAATAATAGTAGGAACAATGTGTTATGCAATCTCATCATTCTTTGCAGGTAACAAGGATCTACTGTATGTCAAGGATCAAAGTATTGAGGTATTCTATTTTTAATACCTGCTATTTATTTTATTACTGGACCTCTTAACTGCATAGCAACAAAAATGTTTAACTAATTGCTCATATAGCCTTATGACATAACTGGCAACTGCTCATCTGTTGCAAAGGTCAGATAAGATGTTCTGCCATTGCTAGTGAACAGACCAAACAAACAGTTACTAAGAGCAAATGCCTGGATTATTTGGCACAAAGGACATTGGTCAATTACTACATCTATAAAAACTTGTCTGAACATTTTGCCAGAGACAAAATAGTTAAAACCAGGGAGGTTTGAAAATACATGTTAAAATCAGATTTATTTGAAGGAAAAGTATTAATCAATTGACAGAAATGATGTTATTTCAAAGTTATGGCTAAGCTTAGTTTGCTGTAAGTTACAGAGGTAGCTTGTCATCAGCTTAATTTAATGTGTTTAAAAATATTTGAACAATATGAGATTATTGAGCTGTGAACTATGTTATTAATGAAACACTGTTTAGTGAGGATTAAGTAGAAGAAGAAATGTAATAAAAATTTACTTAAATGGGACTGACCACACCAAATTCCAATTATATATGAAATTTAAGATGCTGTAAGTACCGAGACTAGAATGAGCTTTCTTCCAGTAGATATTAGAAGTTTACCACATTAGGGCACTTTACAGAGTAGCACATACATACAAATACAGCTAGCAGTTCAGAATTATTGCAGAAATAACTTTGGTACCTGTAATAGATTCAAACTTTATATAGAGTTATACAGATAAATATTCATACCAGTTCCATGCCTCGTTTATAAATGAATCATGGAATTAGTGAAGTCAATGACAGCTAGGTGTAAGAGATGGAGTGATATCCTATGGTATACTGATGGGTACTTTGTAATCTCAATTAAACACAACAATCACCATTTCAATTAATCTCCAGATCGATTTCATTAAAGCATATAATGTGAAACAGTGACGTACACGGTGTGAATACCCAGTTTATCCAAATCTTTAGAATTGGCCTCTCTCACTTGTAGAGTAAACAGGGATATTCTACCGTACATGGTCTAAATCTGGGTCAGACATTTCGATCTCAGCTGCTATGCTACAATTTTTTTAAAAACTGGCTCAGCTGATTTCAACTTAAACCACAGTTGTCTGGTTGCACCCAGAAAATTCCTGATATCACACTGTTACAGTCAGCATACAAATTGAAACAAATTGTGCATTTCATTGGCCCTGAAATTCTGGCCTCCCTGGGTCCGTACGGAGTTCCTACAGACCCGGGAAGGCATCGGAAATGCCAGTTTCCAGCTCGCAATGCGCATGCGCTGGAAACCGACATTTCCGATCTGTCACGTTTCTGGCTTGACAGATCGTAGCCAGATCGGGAGCGAGGACATTTGTAAGTGGAAATTTCCGATATTTACACTTACAAATGTCCTCAAAAGTTTTGCGCCTGAAAAAGCAGGCGCATAGCCTACTTTTACAGGCGCAAATGTTTTAAAAAACACAAAAACATCTAAAAATAAAGTTATTAAAACATATATTATCATTAAAAACTCTCCCCACAATGGTAAGTTTCTTTTTAAAAACTTTTTATTCTTTAAGACATTAATAACTTTAATTTAAATGAATGTAGTGTAATTATTTTCTATTTTTTTTAAATTAGTGTTTTGGGTGTTTGGGACTGTGTTTTGGGTATTTCGGGCTCTATCACAATCATAGTAATAGGAGTTTAGGAGCCTGCGGAACTCCTATTACTATGATACCTTACCTGATTGGCTGCCCAGAGCCATGTGACGCCAGCTCCAGCACTGCGCACGTCCCCACGTGCATGCGCTACGACTGACAATCAGCTCAGGTCACAGGCTCGGAAGTGCGGACGTGGGCAGCAGCTTAAGGTAAGTGCGGATTTTTTCTCTAAAATGCCCACAGGAAGGCCAAATCGGAATTTCAGGGCCGACGTGGGCAGCAGCTTAAGGTAAGTGCGGATTTTTTCTCTAAAATGCCCACAGGAAGGCCAAATCGGAATTTCAGGGCCATTATTTTTGAAACTGTATTAACTAAGCTGTGAAAAGAGGTCACTGCAATCTGAAATGTGATCCTTAGCAACTCCACTGAAAACCTGGCCCTAAGGTAGCAGTCTAACAGCATATTGCCTATAAATTATCAGCATAAAAGACCCATTTTCAGTTCGTTTTTTATTTATGTCTTCCAATTAACAATTGTTCTTAGTTGTCAAGAGTCCAATTGTACTGCTCACTGATGACATGCATTATCTCAATGCTGGACTAAAACTAATTGTTTAATATTAAAAAGTTGAAATTTGTACGATGAGGCACAGAAAGGTTTCAAACACATTCAAAATTTCATTTGCTGGACATCTAACTTGTTAATATTCTATTTTCAAACTCAAAAAAGGCTCAGAAATGATACTGAAAGAAAACGTGTACTTTGTTCCATATGAAACCAAATGCTCGTGCAATTGTGTTATGGGAATTTCATCATAAAAAAATCCTTAATTAGGACTCATTACACCTGCAACTACGAGCAAGCTACAATTTGTGGAAAATGCTCTTTGCGCTAATGTCATTAATGATGAACAAGCAGGGGGAAAAGTTCTGCCGAGTATGGAATTACAAGTTGCACTAATCAATTTAAACAGCTCAGAATCCTTCAGCAATGTAACTATTTAACAGTTTATAATTATAGCATCCGCAACCAAAAAAGCCTGCCTGAAGTAAAATCGGACAAATTATACCTCCAAGAGCATTACAATGCAGCAAGAAATCTCATTGCAGCAATGCAAATCACCAATGTTAGTTTTTTTCATGAAAGTTGTTTATATAGAGGTTCAAGTAATTGAGATGTATTTGTAAACAGCATCAAAAGGTTATCTATAAAAATACTGCATTAAGTACAAAAAATATAAAAATTACCCGTATAACCATTTCAGAATTCAATATCATATTTTGATGACACGGTTTAAAAAAGTTAACATAGGGATGCAACATGTTGCAGTACTCATGAGCAACACCATGGAGATTTGATTCCTTCTCTCTACGAAGTACCCAAGTCTTCTCAGCCGTATTGCTATGGATAGGAACAAAATGGAGGCCAGGTGCCTCTTCCCAGAGAGAGAATTAAAAAAAACACAAGACAGAAGTGTCTTCACTTGGCTGCTCTTAGGCGGTTCCGAGCACTGGCTAAAAAATGGCTTTGGAGGAACACTTGCGAACAGGTGGTCTTCCTGCTGATCAGCAAGAGATGTGCAGCCTTGTGTGAATGGGAAAGTTCCGATTGTAGTGCACCCATAACAACAAAAAGAATATTTAAAAACATTCTATTTCTGAGTCGATCCTTGCTGATTTTTACATCCTGTCATTTAATCTCGATAGTGGAAGACCTCATCTGGGTACTTATGTGGCAAAGTTATTGAGATAAATTAGTATTCAACTGTTCTGACAAAATTACTGAAGCACCCTGGAGTAATCATTTAATTCTGATAAATTGAATCAGTTCTATCACAAGGTTAGACTCATTATCATTTTGTAGTTTATTTTGCTGAATGCTCACAATTTAAAGAAAACAGAAAAACTGAAATCATCATAAAGTACACTAATAGGAGGCTCCTTCTTGAACTACAGTGGGATGTTGGTTCCCTTGATTATTGCCCGCCCCACCGTGAATTTATTATTTGGGGGCCTATAAACTACACCCACTTTTTCCCCTTACTATCTCTAATCTTCACCCTCAATGATTCAACATTTTGTTCATTAGAGCCAATATCGTCTCTCACAACTGCCCTGATATCATCCTTTATTAACAGAGCTACCCCACCTCCTTTCCCTTCTTGTCGATCTTTCCGAATCGTCAGATACCCCTGTATGTTTAATTCCCAGTCTTGGCCACCCTGCAACCATGTTTCTGTAATGGCCACCAAATCATACCCATTTGTAATGATTTGTGCCGTCAACTCATTTACTTTATTTCGAATTTCGAGTGGAGAACTTTTAAGGAGCTCTTTCATAGTGCGCAACAAAAATATATTCCAGTGAAAAAGGGCGGTAAGAGAAGGGATAACCAGCTGTGGATAACCAAGGAAATAAAGGAGAGTATCAAATTAAAAACCAATGCGTATAAGGTGGCCAAGGTTAGTGGGAAACTAGAAGATTGGGAAAATTTTAAACGACAGCAAAGAATGACTAAGAAAGCAATAATGAAAGGAAAGACAGATTACGAAGGTAAACTGGCGCAAAACATAAAAACAGATAGTAAAAGCTTTTACAGATATATAAAACGGAAATGAGTGACTAAAGTAAATGTTGGTCCCTTAGAAGATGAGAAGGGGATTTAATAATGGGAAATGTGGAAATGGCTGAGACCTTAAATAATTATTTTGCTTCGGTCTTCACAGTGGAAGACACAAAAACCATGCCAAAAATTGCTGGTCACAGGAATGTGGAAAGGGAGGACCTTGAGACAATCACTATCACTAGGGGGGTAGTGCTGGACAGGCTAATGGGACTCAAGGTAGACAAGTCCCCTGGTCCTGATGAAATGCATCCCAGGGTATTAAAAGAGATGGCGGAAGTTATAGCAGATGCATTCGTTATAATCTATCAAAATTCTCTGGACTCTGGGGAGGTACCAGCAGATTGGAAAGCAGCTAATGTAACGCCTCTGTTTAAAAAAGGGGGCAGACAAAAGGCAGGTAACTATAGGCCGGTTAGTTTAACATCTGTAGTGGGGAAAATGCTCATTAAGGAAGAAATAGCGGGATATCTAGATAGGAATAGTGCAATCAAGCAGACGCAACATGGATTCATGAAGGGGAAATCATGTTTAACTAATTTAGTGGAATTCTTTGAGAATATAATGAGCATGGTGGATAGAGGTGTACCGATGGATGTGGTGTATTTAGATTTCCAAAAGGCATTCGATAAGGTGCCACACAAAAGGTTACTGCAGAAGATAGAGGTACGCGGAGTCAGAGGAAATATATTAGCATGGATAGAGAATTGGCTGGCTAACAGAAAGCAGAGAGTCGGGATAAATGGGTCCTTTTCGGGTTGGAAATCGGTGGTTAGTGGTGTGCCACAGGGATCAGTGCTGGGACCACAACTGTTTACAATATACATAGATGACCTGGAAGAGGGGACAGAGTGTAGTGTAACAAAATTTGCAGATGACACAAAGATTAGTGGAAAAGCGGGTTGTGTAGAGGACACAGAGAGGCTGCAAAGAGATTTAAATAGGTTAAGCGAATGGGCTAAGGTTTAGCAGATGGAATACAATGTCAGAAAGTGTGAGGTCATCCACCTTGGGAAAAAAAACAGTAAAAGGGAATATTATTTGAATGGGGAGAAAATATAACATGCTGCGGTGCAGAGGGACCTGGGGGTCCTTGTGCATGAATCCCAAAAAGTTAGTTTGCAGGTGTAGCAGGTAATCAGGAAGGCGAATGGAATGTTGGCCTTCATTGCGAGAGGGATGGAGTACAAAAGCAGGGAGGTCCTGCTGCAACTATATAGGGTATTGGTGAGGCCGCACCTGGAGTACTGCGTGCAGTTTTGGTCACCTTACTTAAGGAAGGATATACTAGCTTTGGAGGGGGTACAGAGACGATTCACTAGGCTGATTCCGGAGATGAGGGGGTTACCTTATGATGATAGATTGAGTAGACTGGGTCTTTACTCGTTGGAGTTCAGAAGGATGAGGGGTGATCTTATAGAAACATTTAAAATAATGAAAGGGATAGACAAGATAGAGGCAGAGAGGTCGTTTCCATTGAGGAGCACAGCCTCAAAATACGGGGGAGCCAATTTAAAACCGAGTTGAGAAGGAATTTATTCTCCCAGAGAGTTGTGAATCTGTGGAATTCTCTGCCCAAGGAAGCAGTTGAGGCTAGCTCATTGAATGTATTCAAGTCACAGATAGATAGATTTTTAACCAATCGGGGAATTAAGGGTTACGGGGAGCGGGCGGGTAAGTGGAGCTGAGTCCACGGCCAGATCAGCCAATGTCTTGTTGAATGGCGGAGCAGGCTCAAGGGGCTAGATGGCCTACTCCTGTTCCTAATTCTTATGTTCTTATGTTCTTAAGAACATTCTTTAGATATTTGCATCTTAAAAATTTGTAGTAGGAAATGTAAAATCTATGCTGAATGTTGCAGAACTGTGTACTGTGTAGTAAATATAGCATATAAAATATTTGCTTTACCTGAATAACCAGTTGATTGGTCAAGTAGCAACCAATAAAATTGGTGATGTCACCGCACACCCAACACAGCAGAAACCCCACCGATAGTGCCTGGTCAACCTTCCCATTCTTATAAGCCACGTACATTTGACTAAAAAAAAATCAAATTGGATTAATACAATTTTAACTTTGTGACATTTAAAAAAATTATACAACCAATTGTTAAGAGTATTGATAAACTCTGAGATGCTTCTTTAAAAAAATCTGTACAATATCTTTTCAATAGAGCATTTGTCCAAATTTCTTAATACATTAATTATTTCAGCAGCATGTTTACTCAAAGTAATCTCAATTTCTAAATCGCTCTAGATTTTATCATTTCTGACCAACTTTTAATTTGTAATCAATATTAGTTCCAATTTTTACCCCGATAAGCAGGAGGGTTAAAGTAGTGAACACGAGTTGTGTAATGGGTTTTGCACACATACATTTTAATTTATATATAAAGCAATACTTTAATTAATTATTTATTTTTCTCCTCTAATTTTCTTTAACTCATCTCTCCTGAAAACAAGGATGTATGCTAAAGGGGTACAGTGTGCAAACCAATAAATATCTGCAGGTGTTTTTCCAATATGGAAGCCATCAACGCCAAGCTCAATCCCGTCTTCACCAGATGTCCACACATTTGCATTTCCAGCAGGGTTAGCTGGAAGACAATCAGGAGTGGGAATCCTGACTGACCAGCCAGAACATTGAGGCCAGTTGTGCAACCATCATCATTGTCCCTGCTAAAATCAAATTTTGTGCACACGAGGGGCAAGTTTGCCCCCACACCTAGAACGGTGTACCTCCGTGAGCTGCGCCGACTTTTTAGAACAAAAACCGTGCCTAAAAGTTACATTGCTATTCTCTCTGCAGCTGAAACGACGAAGGCCCGCGGCGTAGCGCAGCACAAGGGGCGGGGGGCGGAGCCAGGACCTGCCACTGAAAACAGTGTCGGGACCTCTGCACATGCGCGCTAGAGTGTGCGCGCATGTGCAGTATAGCTCCTCGCAGCCCGAATCTGTGCGGACTGTGTGGGAGGGGTCCGAAGCACGCCGTCCCTAGCCCTGGCCGAATGGGCTCCCCGCCGCGACCTGCGGGAACAGTGCCTGCCTTATCTGAAGGAGTTCTTTGCTGCCTGCAAGTTGATGCAGAACAGACAGAACAGACTGCAGGTCAATAAGCCTCTCCTGAACGCCATTCGGCAGCGGAGAGAGTTCACGATCATGGCAAAGCGAATCGGCAAAGATTTGAGTAACACAATCTCCAAACTGGAAAAGCTGACCATATTGGCGAAGAGGAAATTGCTGTTAGACGACAAAGCGATTGAAATCGAGGAGTTGATGTACATCATCAAACAGGATATAAACTGCCTGAACAAGCAGATTGCACAACTGCAAGATTTCGTCAGGGCCGAGGGCAGTCAGAATGGCCGACACTTGCCGACGCATTCCAACACCATTGTGGTCTCACTGCAGTCCAGACTGTGCTCCATGTCCAACAATTAACAGGGCTTTATCTGAAGGGTAACTGAATGCAATCCTGGAAGTTCTGTAATTCTGATTTTCCACAAACTTAATTGTGTCCCTGTTTCTTGCAGAAAAAAAAAACTTTCATCCCATCAGACCAGGCTGCAATTCTCTTCCCATCAACCTACTAAAGCCACAATGAAAACTAGAGACTGGAAAGGGTGCTCCAGGGTTGGGTGATCTCTCAGACATTCCTTTTTTCCTCTCTGTAGAGAAGAGATTAACCACTCCTGTGGGTCTTGGCTTTCGTCGGGAACTCATTGCCTGAGCCAATCACAGAATCAAACCCACATCCCACCACTCTTGCAGTGCAGTAGTTTGCATTTCCAACCTTTGCAACTTGCTGAGCCCCAGGAGGTTTCTTCAGCTGGAAGTACTATAAAGAACAAAGTCTGGAATGAGAAAGGGCCATTTGAATCATCAAGCCTGCACCATCCCGAATCCATGCCTTATTATTGTATCATGGAACAAGGGGGGAAGTCAGTGAGCATTTATTTACACAAAGAGTAATGACATTGTGGAAGAAGTTGCTCGAGAGAGAGAGAGAGAGAGAGAGAGAGAGAGAGAGAGAGAAAAAGAGAGAGTAATAATATAAATGAGTTTAAGGTAAGTTTCTGGAGAGAAAATGATTGGAGGGTATGGGGAAAAGCTGGGTTTCTGGGGTTGAGATTATTTAAAAAGGGATGGTCCTGTTCCGAAACATGTGTCTGTTCTCCCCCACCCCACGGAGTTGTGTGTTTTTCCATTAACTTCTGAAGAAGCAATTACAATGAGCTTTCTCACAGTAGCTCAGCTATTTGGGGGTTTACAATGACAAAGCTAAAAATGTATTGTGGTGCAGACAGCTTCAAATAATTTGATAAACTATCCAAAAATCACTTGAAGAAGATGTAAAGATCCTGTTTTACTGGATGTTTTAAAGTACTTTATGCAGCTTTTACTTCCACCTATCTGTTGCGTGTAGATTTGTGTTCGTTTACCTAGGATTCTGTAAAAGCAATCAATATGGTAAAGGAGGGGCAGTTCTGAAGCACGTCTGATTTAGCAATGCATGAATCAGTAAGCTTGTAATCCAAGAGGTACGTTCGGAGGAACTGGCTGAGATAGTCGGTTGTAATTAGGCATGTCCGGGGAGCGTCGAGAGAGGCGGGAGTCGAGAGAGGCAGCGGCCTATAAAAGGCTCAGCAGTCCGGGGAGCGTCGAGAGAGGCGGGAGTCGAGAGAGGCAGCGGCCTATAAAAGGCTCAGCAGTCCGGGGAGCGTCGAGAGAGGCGGGCGTCGAGAGAGGCGGGAGTCGAGAGAGGCAGCGGCCTATAAAAGGCTCAGCAGTCCGGGGAGCGTCGAGAGAGGCGGGAGTCGAGAGAGGCAGCGGCCTATAAAAGGCTCAGCAGTCCGGGGAGCGTCGAGAGAGACGGGAGTCGAGAGAGGCAGCGGCCTATAAAAGGCTCAGCAGTCCGGGGAGCGTCGAGAGAGGCGGGAGTCGAGAGAGGCAGCGGCCTATAAAAGGCTCAGCAGTCCGGGGAGCGTCGAGAGAGACGGGAGTCGAGAGAGGCAGCGGCCTATAAAAGGCTCAGCAGTCCGGGGAGCATCGAGAGAGGCGGGAGTCGAGAGAGGCGTACTTGTGCAGCTCCAGCTGAGAGAAGTCAAAAAAGAAGTAGAAAGAAATAAAAAGGTGACGTCGCAGCCAACGTGGTAAGTGATTGGCTGCTGATTGGTGAGTAGTTTTTCTTTTTCTTTATTAGTCAGTAACTTTTAACATTGTTGTCGGCAATTTAAGTGTATCTAAGGGTTAAGTCATGGCAGGACAGCTCGGTCACGTGATATGCTCCTCCTGTACCATGTGGGAACACGGGGACAACACCAGTGTCCCTGACGACTACATGTGCGGGAAGTGTGTCCACCTCCGGCTACTGACGGTCCGCGTTGCGGAGTTGGAGCTGAAGGTGGATTCACTCTGGAGCATCCACGATGCTGAGAATGACGTGAGTATCACGTGTAGTAAGTTGGTCTTACCGCAGGAGAAGGGTCCACAGCCAGCGAGGGAATGGAAGACCAGCAGGAAGAGTAGTGCAAGGAAGGTAGTGCAGGGGTCCCCTGTGGTCATCCCACTGCAAAACAGATACACTGCTTTGAGTGCTGTTGAGGGGGATGACTCATCAGGAGCGGGCAGCAGCAGCCAAGTTCATGGCACCGTGGCTGGCTCTGTTACACAGGAGGGCAGGAAAAAGAGTGGGCGAGCGATAGTGATAGGGGATTCAATTGTAAGGGGAATAGATAGGCATTTCTGCGGCCGCAACCAAGACTCCAGGATGGTATGTTGCCTCCCTGGTGCAAGGGTCAAGGATGTTTCGGAGCGGGTGCAGGACATTCTAAAAAGGGAGGGAGAACAGCCAGTTGTCGTGGTGCACGTTGGTACCAATGACATAGGTAAAAAAAGGGATGAGTTCCTACGAAATGAATTTAAGGAGCTAGGAGCTAAATTAAAAAGTAGGACCTCAAAAGTAGTAATCTCGGGATTGCTACCAGTGCCACGTGCTAGTCAGAGTAGGAATCGCAGGATAGCTCAGATGAATACGTGGCTTGAGCAGTGGTGCAGCAGGGAGGGATTCAAATTCCTGGGGCATTGGAACCGGGTCTGGGGGAGGTGGGACCAGTACAATCCGGACGGTCTGCACCTGGGCGGAATCGGAACCAATGTCCTCGGGGGAGTGTTTGCTAGTGCTGTTGGGGAGGAGTTAAACTAATATGGCAGGGGGATGGGAACCAATGCAGGGAGATAGAGGGAAACAAAAAGGAGGCAAAAACAAAAGACCGAAAGGAGATGAGGAAAAGTGGAGGGCAGAGAAACCCAAGGCAAAGAACAAAAAGGGCTATTGTACAGCAAAATTCTAAAAGGACAGAGGGTGTTAAAAAAACAAGCCTAAAGGCTTTGTGTCTTAATGCAAGCAGTATCCGCAATAAGGTGGATGAATTAACTGTGCAAATAGATGTTAACAAATATGATGTGATTGGGATTACGGAGACGTGGCTCCAGGATGAGCAGGGCTGGGAACTCAACATCCAGGGGTATTCAACATTCAGGAAGGATAGAATAAAAGGAAAAGGAGGTGGGGTAGCATTGCTGGTTAAGGAGGAGATTAAGGCAATAGTTAGGAAGGACATTAGCTTGGATGATGTGGAATCTATATGGGTAGAGCTGCAGAACACCAAAGGGCAAAAAACGTTAGTGGGAGTTGTGTACAGACCTCCAAACAGTAGTAGTGATGTTGGGGAGGGCATCAAACAGGAAATTAGGGGTGCGTGCAATAAAGGTGCAGCAGTTATAATGGGTGACTTTAATATGCACATAGATTGGGCTAACCAAACTGGAGGAGGATTTTCTGGAGCGCATAAGGGATGGTTTTTTAGACCAATATGTCGAGGAACCAACTAGGGGGGAGGCCATCTTAGACTGGGTGTTATGTAATGAGAGAGGATTAATTAGCAATCTCGTTGTGCGAGGCCCCTTGGGGAAGAGTGACCATAATATGGTGGAATTCTGCATTGGGATGGAGAATGAAACAGTTAATTCAGAGACCATGGTCCAGAACTTAAAGAAGGCTAACTTTGAAGGTATGAGACGTGAATTGGCTGGGATAGATTGGCGAATGATACTTAAGGGGTTGACTGTGGATGGGCAATGGCAGACATTTAGAGACCGCATGGATGAACTACAACAATTGTACATTCCTGTCTGGCATAGAAATAAAAAAGGGAAGGTGGCTCAACCGTGGCTATCAAGGGAAATCAGGGATAGTATTAAAGCCAAGGAAGTGGCATACAAATTGGCCAGAAATAGCAGCGAACCTGGGGACTGGGAGAAATTTAGAACTCAGCAGAGGAGGACAAAGGGTTTGATTAGGGCAGGGAAAATGGAGTATGAGAAGAAGCTTGCAGGGAACATTAAGACGGATTGCAAAAGTTTCTATAGATATGTAAAGAGAAAAAGGTTAGTAAAGACAAACGTAGGTCCCCTGCAGTCAGAATCAGGGGAACAAAGAAATGGCGGACCAATTGAACAAGTACTTTGGTTCGGTATTCACGAAGGAGGACACGAGTAACCTTCCGGTTATAAAAGGGGTCGGGGGGTCTAGTAAGGAGGAGGAACTGAGGGAAATCCTTATTAGCCGGGAAATTGTGTTGGGGAAATTGATGGGATTGAAGGCCGATAAATCCCCAGGGCTTGATGGACTGCATCCCAGAGTACTTAAGGAGGTGGCCTTGGAAATAGTGGATGCGTTGACAGTCATTTTCCAACATTCCATTGACTCTGGATCAGTTCCTATGGAGTGGAGGGTAGCCAATGTAACCCCACTTTTTAAAAAAGGAGGGAGAGAGAAAACAGGGAATTATAGACTGGTCAGCCTGACATCGGTAGTGGGTAAAATGATGGAATCAATTATTAAGGATGTCATAGCAGTGCATTTGGAAAGAGGTGACATGATAGGTCCAAGTCAGCATGGATTTGTGAAAGGGAAATCATGCTTGACAAATCTTCTGGAATTTTTTGAGGATGTTTCCAGTAGAGTGGATAAGGGAGAACCAGTTGATGTGGTATATTTGGACTTTCAGAAGGCGTTCGACAAGGTCCCACACAAGAGATTGATGTGCAAAGTTAGAGCACATGGGATTGGGGGTAGTGTACTGACATGGATTGAGAACTGGTTGTCAGACAGGAAGCAAAGAGTAGGAGTAAATGGGTACTTTTCAGAATGGCAGGCAGTGACTAGTGGGGTACCGCAAGGTTCTGTGCTGGGGCCCCAGCTGTTTACACTGTACATTAATGATTTAGATGAGGGGATTAAATGTAGTATCTCCAAATTTGCGGATGACACTAAGTTGGGTGGCAGTGTGAGCTGCGAGGAAGATGCTGTGAGGCTGCAGAGCGACTTGGATAGGTTAGGTGAGTGGGCAAATGCATGGCAGATGAAGTATAATGTGGATAAATGTGAGGTTATCCACTTTGGTGGTAAAAACAGAGAGACAGACTATTATCTGAATGGTGACAGATTAGGAAAAGGGGAGGTGCAAAGAGACCTGGGTGTCATGGTACATCAGTCATTGAAGGTTGGCATGCAGGTGCAGCAGGCGGTTAAGAAAGCAAATGGCATGTTGGCCTTCATAGCAAGGGGATTTGAGTACAGGGGCAGGGAGGTGTTGCTACAGTTGTACAGGGCATTGGTGAGGCCACACCTGGAGTATTGTGTACAGTTTTGGTCTCCTAACCTGAGGAAGGACATTCTTGCTATTGAGGGAGTGCAGCGAAGGTTCACCAGACTGATTCCCGGGATGGCGGGACTGACCTATCAAGAAAGACTGGATCAACTGGGCTTGTATTCACTGGAGTTCAGAAGAATGAGAGGGGACCTCATAGAAACATTTAAAATTCTGACGGGGTTAGACAGGTTAGATGCAGGAAGAATGTTCCCAATGTTGGGGAAGTCCAGAACTAGAGGTCACAGTCTAAGGATAAGGGGTAAGCCATTTAGGACCGAGATGCGGAGGAACTTCTTCACCCAGAGAGTGGTGAACCTGTGGAATTCTCTACCACAGAAAGTTGTTGAGGCCAATTCACTAAATATATTCAAAAAGGAGTTAGATGAGGTCCTTACTACTAGGGGAATCAAGGGGTATGGCGAGAAAGCAGGAATGGGGTACTGAAGTTGAATGTTCAGCCATGAACTAATTGAATGGCGGTGCAGGCTAGAAGGGCCGAATGGCCTACTCCTGCACCTATTTTCTATGTTTCTATGTTCCCTGCGCCTAATTTCTCAAGTGTAGGCAAGGTTTTCTGAGCGTACAAAAATCTACACTTACTCCATTCTAAGTTAGTTTGGAGTAAGTTTTTGCTGCTTAAACTTGCAAAACAGGTGTAAGTGGCTGGACACATCCCCTTTTGAAAAAAAAACTGTTCTAAAATGAAACTATTCTAACTCACTGGGCCCAAGTTTCCACAAGAAAAAAAACGGGCGCCCCTCCGAGCTGGGCGCCCGTTTTTCGAATCTAAAAAAATCCTCGGTATTCTCCACCTACTTACAGGTCCTCTGGCCCTTGGCGCAGCCAGCACGAGCTGTGGGGGGGGCGGAGCCAGGTCCCGGCGCTGAAAACAGTGCCGGGACCTCTACACATGCGCGCTACAGTCGGCACGCAAGTGCAGTAGCTCCAGGCGCCGAACTGTGTGGAGGGACCCGAAGCACGCAGTCCCTAGCCCTGGCTGAATGGCCTCACTGGGGCTGCGTGGATAAGGCTCCTCCCACGGCCAGCTCCTGCTCCCCGCCAAGACCCGACACCTGCTCCCCCCCGCCGACCAGACCCGACCAGACACCCGCCCCCCACCCCCCGCCGACCAGACCGGACACCCGCTCCCCCCCCCCCGCCGACCAGACCCGACACCCGCTCCCCCCCCCCCGCCGACCAGACACTCGCTTCCCCCCCCCCCCCCACTGGACCCGACTCCCGACTCCCGGACTGGATCCGATCCGACCTGACCTCTCCCTTCCCCACACCCCCCCCTCTCTCCCCCCACCCCCGCTCTCCCTCCCCCCCTCCCTCTCCCTCCCCCCCTCGCTCTCTCCCTCCCTCCCCCCCTCTCCCTCCCTCCCTCCCTCCCTCCCTCCCTCCCTCCCTCTCTCTCTCTCTCTCTCTCTCTCCCCCTCCCGCTCAGCGACACGAACGGCTTTCTCCTCCCCCTCTCGCTCAGCGGCACGAACGGCTGCAGAATTCTCCCTGGCTGAAGCACTTTCACACAGGTAGGAAGATGGTTTATTTAATCTTTTCTTGGCTTATAAATGTTTATTCAGGTTGGATTTATTTGTATAATATTTGTAGAAGTATAAATAAGGATTTATTGTAGAATTTAATGATTTCCCTTCCCCCCCCCCCCCTCCCCCCCACCTCGTTCTGGACGCCTAATTTGTAACCTGCGCCTGATTTTTTAATGTGTAGAACAGGTTGTTTCAGTTCTACAAAAATCTTCGCTGACTCCATTCTACTTTAGTTTGGAATACATTTTCACTGTGGAAACTTTCAAATCAGGCGTCAGTGGCCGGACACGCCCCCTTTTGAAGAAAAAATTCTGTTCTAAACTCGAACTATTCTACCTGACTAGAACTGCAGAAAAAAAAATGTGGAGAATTGCGATTTCTAAAATAGTCCGTTCTCCACCAGTTGCTCCTAAAAATCAGGCGCGAATCATGTGGAAACTTGGGCCCACTAGAACTGGAGCAAACTAAATGCCGAGAATTGCAATTTCTAAGATACTCCATTCTAAACTAGTTTCTCCAAAAAAATAGGAGCAACTCAGGCCGAAACTTGAGCCCAAAGAATTGATTGAGAGCTCTTGGGTTGTATAGCTGAAAACTGTATTATGCAGTGCATTTGCCTATTCATTCAGTGGTCCATTGAGTCAAGGACTGTAGTGATTCACTATAAATTTTCTCTCTGTACGCAAGAAGTCTAATAAGAAAAGAATCAAAAGGCTTTTGATAAGATACCACATGGTCGGCTCATGAATAAAAATGTTAGGAAATGAGGAGTCAGGTGAAATGGCTAAATGGGTAGCAAATTGGCTAAAAAATAGAAAGCAGAGATTAGGGGTAAAGGGTAGTTATTCAGATTGGAGGAAGATAGAAAGCGGTGTTCCACAAGGATCAGTGCTGAGACTACCGTTATTCATAATTTACAATAGCATTTCCATAGGAAATGTGGCACTCAATTTACGCACAGCAAGCTCCCACAAACAGCAAATTGATAATGACTAAAGTAGAACACGCAAATACTAAAACATGTCCCAAGGCTTGAAGTTGAGAGCGATGATTTTGCAATGTTACAAAATTGCTGAAAAATAAAAACTTTGACATCTAAACTTTCATTAAACATGAAATATAGTTTTATTTAATAGCATGACTGCAACATAAAGTGAAATGAACAATTAAACAGTCATTATGACCTTTGTGTGACTGCTGAGAATGGGGGTAAAGTATGCCAGGTACATTTCCCGAACAAGGCCACAGAATGGGGGCAGGGAGGGAATTACTTTACTGCCATGACTCCTCTGTGGTACTAAACTTTGAAATATTTTTCTCTGCGTGGATGATGGCATATCTATCTGTATGTGAAACAAATTAAGCAAAGTAATGTTTTTGTGATAATCTTGTCAGTAAGCCTTATATTAAGAACTATAGCCAATGTAATTCTAAAAGCTGCTTTTCATAACATCATTTGTTTTTCATACACTCAAGAAATCTGAAACATGAATTTCCTTAAAGGTTTGACCTTTCACCCTCTTTTTTTCCCCCTTTTATCCCCTCCTCTCCTGAAGGTCACAATTCATGTCACAGTAAAGCTCCACATTCAATGGTGTCCTCATACTTTGCCCATGTGATTGCTCTTCATATGCCAGCCCGCACAGTGAAGGTCAGGAAGCCATTAACTCATAGGGCCTATTACAGCCAAACCCAATAGTGTCCTCACTCAATGTACAAAGTACACGTCAGTAAAGACTCAGTGAAAATCACAAGTGAAATCCCTTTCCGGACTTTGTTTTCCTTTCCTAGTCAGGACAGCAAGGCTAGTTATTGTACCCCCACCACTGGCTGCTTGACCTGAGTGTTTCCAGTATTTTCTGTTTATATTTCATATTTCCAGGACCTGCAGTATTTTGCCTTTTGTATAAACGGGCAGGCGGGCACACGGATATTAACTACTGGCCTGAGCACTGTCCAATCCAGGCAAAATTTATAACCTCAATCCCCGAGTGCTAGGGGTTCACAAAGGGAATTCTGCAAGGGATTTTACACCAAACCTAGTTCTGAAATATCTGCATTGTAAGATTAAATACTGCTGTCACATTCACAAGTGTAGGAGAAAAGGCTGAGTGGGGAATCCTCTATAGCTTTGAAATGGAATCTAGCTTAAAGAAGCTGTTTGGAGCATTACGTCCTACAGCTCAGCTATCCGTGAGCAACTGGGTGAAACCCCAGTATTTCAAATTACATGGCCAAATGGATACTCAGCTCAGAGAGACCGAGACAATTCTTTCTTACTATGTACTTGCCACCTTCTAATGACCTGCAACACCAATTACTACATAACACTGTATAAACAATATTTACCTAACTACTTATGTAATAAACATTAAAATATTACCGTTAAAAATACTCAACTCGCACAATAACAATTACAGACATTGGTGTAAAGGTAAATGTGTAAAGTACTCTTTCAGTTCCTTCAAAAATCATTCAGCATTAACAAAGCAGACAGAAGATTTATAGTACTGTGTGTTTTGGGAGCTATCCATTATTGTACACTAGTAAATGGTACTACAGTAACAAATAGCTTTTCTGTAATAAGTACCTTTCAATTTCTGCAATCAAATCACAGTGTACAATAGATCAAATGTGCTTTTAGAATATATTAGAAAATGAATCAATACAATAAAAATCATGAGATTAATAGAATATGCAGCAGGGTCAGAATAAACTGTGGATTTATGTTTTTGGAAAAACTTACGGTAGAGAAGCAAAAAGAAAACAGCAAATTGAGGCAAGTCCTAGAAGTGCACTCCAGAATTCCCACAGGTTCTGTACACATTCTTCCAACACAGAGGATATCCAGGTTTCATTTCCGCATAACAGTCCATTCCTGCCCACAGTGACATTGGATTCATGGTGGTTCCTCGCAAACTGTAGTAAAGCACCCATGATACAAGCACAGGAACCCACTGGAGATTTGTGGCTGTAGTATCCTGGACCTGGAGATCTAATATTTTAAGTACTGGAACCCGCTACAGGAACTTGTTTCTTTATATTTAGCCATCAAGATTTTATCAGCTGAACAGATCCTGGTGCAGTTTCAACATGAGTCACCCTGAAAAAAATATCTTTGCATTAGCTCAATCTAAAATTTGACTTGACCAGAATGTGTTTCAATAAAAGGTGACCATAAATGTACAAAGGGATGTTTTCCCTCACAGATATGAACAAAGAGTACATAAAAAGCCTGCTTAAAATATCTTGCATAGAATTACATAGAAAACTGTAACATAGAAACAGGCTATTCAGTCCAAGCAGTCTGTTTTTAACGTTTATTTTCCACTCCCAGTAGCCTTAATCCCATTTGCCTGCTCTGTTCTCATATCACTTTATCTTCCTTTCCTTTAGCCACCTATCTTTACGGATGCTTCCTGACTTATTGAGCGATTTCGACATTTTCTGTTTTTGTATTAGATTTTCAGAACCTACAGTATTGTTTTTGCTGAAAATGCTGTATTGAGTTGACTGATCGCAACCAGATGGTGACAGAAGTACAACTGGCCTCAGTACCATGGTTCGGGGGGGGGGGGTGGAAATCAGCCAGCACTATTCAGCAAAGTATGGTTGAAGACAGGATTGAGCTCAGTTGTGGTTGACTAGTCCACTAGCATTCACTGGTTCGATTCACGCCTGAAGGGTGACCACTTGCGTAAGGTCCCAGAGGCTGCCCATGCAACTGTGTTCCAGCAAGGAATCGATCAATTGATGCCTTCAGGAGAGAATGAGGGGAGGGGAGAAAATTGGTGGAAAAAAGTTTAACAGTCGGTAAATGAATACAAGCCAAAATTACTTTTATATTTATTTCGATTCTTATTAATTAATTCAACGAGAATATTCCCAGCAATCTATTGTGGCTGTTTTAATTACTTTAAATAAGCAGGGACATTTATCTCGATAAGTAGCTGCTGAAGCTAAATATATTCAATCTTTATTTATACAACATCACATCGAATGAAAGATCACAAAGACTATAAAAACACATAAAATATGGAGATAAATCTCATTTTAATTGAATTGTAATAAAACCACACTATGTGCACCTGCTTCTTATTTTACTGACTGCTATGAAAATGGATTATTTGAACGATTTATAAATATTGCATAAAAAGTGTCTCCATGTTTCCTGCTTGGATGCATGTAGGAAATTACATTTTGCGCTAGATCACGGATAAGCAGCTAGAATTTAACAACAGGGGTAGTGTGTACTTTATGCCTCTTACAGAATATTTCTTGTATGACATTTGCCATCATTGCAAGGTAAAAGCCAGTGAGACTAATTGTTCTCTGGTTACTGTTCAGTGTGCACTGGACACAACAGCACAGAACAAGGCTTCATAAAAGCAGGCCTCCACCACGTTCGCACATGATGTACAATTCTGGTGGATGAACAGGCAAAGCTGGAAAGCTCCAAGCTGATACAGACAAGCATATGCAATTGAAATGGCAATAACGCAGAGGTGATGCAGTAGCATCTTCGGTATCATTTTCTGGCCTGATTGGATTTAGGGCACAGACCATTTGTCGTAATTGCCCATTTTAGTAGATGTCCTGCATTTGCTCGGTGTTGACCAGTAAAAAGGAAACTTAAAGGCCCAAGAAAAAAAATCTTTATTTTTTTTTTCCTGCTGGCACTTAAGTTCCCATGAACCTTTCTGTCAATTCTTTTAATTTTTTTGGTCTCCAGCGTAAGTGGCCTCAATGAGTTTTCCACAGGGAATCCGCTATCTGAGGACTGTTAGGCAAGTCAGGCTTCACGGGAGCTGCTCGGTGACCACCTGCCAGCATTTGCATACCCGCCTCTGGTGAGCATGCCTCACTTTGGCATATGATTCGTGCATGCAAAGGGTCCAACTCTAAAGGTAAGTTGTGAAAGCAAGCCGAATGCTAGACATGTGTGAAGGCTTCATAACCATTATGCATGTTGGCTCTTCAGAAGTATCCCAATCACAGTATGTCATGCTTTACATAGTATGACATGACTTTCCTAGTGGCTGATAACAGGGAGATTCTTCTGTAGTTGCCGCAGTTGGATTTGTCCCCTTTTCTAAAGAATGGTCACGATTACTGCATCTCTGAGATCTCCCGGCATGCTCTCCTCCTTCCAGATGAGAGAAATGAGGTCATGCATTCGTGCCAATATTGCTTCTCCGCCATACTTTAGTGCCTCAGCGGGGATTCCATCCGCTCCTGATGCCTTGTTGTTCTTGAGCTGACGGATGGCCTTTTCTACCTCGTGCAGGGCTGGGGTTTTGCTGAGATGGTGGTGGGTAGTATGCTGCGGGATGGAGTCGAGGACACTCATGTCAAAGGCAGAGTCTCGATTAAGGAGATCTTCGAAGTGCTCCTTCCAGCGGATCCTAACTCGGCATCCTTGAGGAGTGTCTCCCCGGTCTTGGCCAGCAGTGGGATGGGGCCTTGGGTGCTTGGGCCATAGGTGGACTTGACTGCGAAGAATCCTTGCACATCATGGCTGTCGGCTAACTGCTGAATCTCCTGTACTTTCTCCACCCACCATCTATTCTTCAGGTTGCGGGTTTTTTGTTGGACCTTGGCCTTAAGCCGTCTGTAAAGCTGCTTTGCTGCTCCAGAGTTGGGTTGCTGTTTTAGGTTCAGAAATGCCCCGTGCTTGCGGTTTATTAGCTCTTGGATCTCCTGGCCATTCTCATCAAACCAGTCCTGGTGTTTCCTGGTTGAGTGATTGAGCGTCTCTTTGCAGGCACTGATTATGGTGGTCTCGAGGGCAGACCAAGCGCTGTGGGCACTCTGCGTCTTGGGGTCATCAAGGGACACCAGGTTAGCTGATTGTATAGGGCTCTTTTAGCTGGGTATTTGAGTGCCCTGGCGTTGATTATTTTGCAGCACTGCTTCTATTGCAGTCATCGCTTTGGGGCTATATTGATGTTGATGACGGAACGGATTAGGCGGTGATCCGTCCAGCAGTCGTCGGCTCCTGTTATGGCGCGGGTAATGCGCACGTCCTTGCGATCCCTTGCTCGAACGATGACGTAGTCAAGCAGGTGCCAGTGCTTGGAGCCTATTATCAGCAAGGGCAGACATCGGCGACGAGGTTCAACACTGCCTCCAGTGCACCAGCGCAGCCTTCGGCCACCTGAGGAAGAGAGTGTTCGAAGATCAGGCCCTCAAATCTGGTACCAAGCTCATGGTCTACAGAGTTGTAGTGATACCCACCCTCCTGTAGGGCTCAGAGACGTGGACCATTTACAGTAGACACCTCAAATCGCTAGAGGAATACCATCAACGATGTCTCCGCAAGATCCTGCAAATCCCCCGGGAGGACAGACGCACCAACGTCAGTGTTCCCGATCAGGCCAACATCCCCAGCATCGAAGCACTGACCACACTCGACCAGCTCCATTGGGCAGGCCACACTGTTCGCATGCTCGACACAAGACTCCCAAAGCAAGCGCTCTACTCAGAACTCCTACATGGAAAACGAGCCCCAGATGGGCAGAGGAAACGTTTCAAGGACACCTTCAAAGCCTCCTTGATTAATTGCAATATCCCCACCGACACCTGGGAATCCCTGGCCCGAGACCGCCCTAAGTGGAGGAAGAGCATCCGGGACGGCGCTGAGCATCTCGAGTCTCGTCGTCGAGAGCATGCAGAAAGGAAGCACAGGCAGCAGAAGGAGCGTGCGGCAACCAGGCTCCCCACCCACCCTTTCCTTCAACCACTGTCTGTCCCACCTGTGACAGAGACTGTAATTCCCATATTGGACTGTGCAGTCACCTGGGAACTCACTTTGAGTGGAAGCAAGTCTTCCTTGATTTCGAGGGACTGCCTATGATGAGTACTACATGAAAAAAAGAAAGAGAGTGTTCCAAGGTAATAATCAGCCCGAAAAGCCTGAAAACCCACAAAACTGTCACCAACTAAATTTGCATTGTCACACCAAGCAGAGGTGATATGAGGAAAAAAATATGTAGCAAGTTTAATGATCTGGAATGCACTGCCTAAAAGGGCGTTGGAGCAAATTCAATAGTAACTTTCAAAAAAGGGAATTAGATAAATACTTGGAGAAAAAGTTGCAGGGCTATGAGGAAAGAGCAAGGGAGTTGGACTAATTGGATCGCTCGTTTAAAGAGCCAGCACATGCACAATGGGCCGAATGGCCTCCTTCTGTGCTGCATCATTCTATGATTCTAGAAGCAGAGATGATATCTACTGCTAACAATACTCGTCAGCTGCAGCCTCAAGCCTGCCATCACCTCCTTTCAGGCACGCTGCATTGCTTATGGGGACAGTGGCAGAGAGGGTGACCCACTTCAGTATCGAGCAGGTGCTGGGTTGCTCCATTATATTGAGTTTCCTGTCCCTTCATTTTTTTCTGTCGCTTCTTAATCTCCTTCAGCCCTGTCACAGGCTAGTAATGGTTGAGATGCTTTTTAAAGATTTTCAGAAATGTTGGCACCTTATTATACCACTTTCTTTCAATTACCCACATACCTTTGAATTCCACTTGCACATAATTCTCTGCTCCTACCACTATTGTACTCGCGTCACCTGTCCAGGTAAGTAATTATGCAAATGACTCAGGAAATGCAAATTACATTCACACTCTAAGAATTGAATGGTGGTTTCAAAGAATAGAAAAGTATTTTTTTTTGCCCTGATTTGCGGTTAAATTATTTGGAGATACTACCAGGACTTTGAAAATGGTCAATGCAATTTATCCTTTCATATGTTTTAAAGGATACAATATTATATGCTCATTCATTCTGAAAATTAAATTATGAAAAGTGGGCCACAAATGGCCAGAAAGTTGTTCAACAATTTTTTTCTGGGCCTTTAAGCTTTCTTCTACATACTGCTTAGTACCAGAAAACAACAATCGGGGCCACTATGTCCGAGGTCAATATGCAACAGTAATTACTGCATGCACACAGATTTCTGGTGACACAATGAGGTCAACAACAAGTTCAGAGCTGCCAAAAAATTGCTTGAAATAAAACAAGCAATATGAAGTATGCTGATTTCTTTTAATGCTATTTTTCTCCTCTCCTTCATTGCTCCTGGGGGTGTTGACCCCTTACTGGGATACGGTTCCAATTGTGTGGCCATCTTTCATTCTGTATGTGTGCCAAGATAGTGAGTGTGGGCAGGCTATTCAATTACAAAACACGCAGAGCTTGATCCCACAAAATTTGCACGATTATTCAATGCTTTATGAGATTTGTTTTAATTTAAAACTAAAGTTATTATAAAGGAGAAATAAGATCCTAACTTTTGCTTTCTCCTCTCTGGATCTCCCTCCATCATACATCATCCATGATTACAAACTTATGCTAATACTGCTCTATAACTGGCCACCAGGAACTGCTCAAAATCAGAATGGGCAATTTTACTTCCCATTTGCTCCCTCCCACACCAACACAAATAGGATTACTTACACACCGGGGCAGGGGAAATAACATTAGGCGTAAGACAGTGTAGTGTAAAACAGGTGATATCATTGGCCGCCCGTTAAACATCTCTCACGGTTTTCCTTTTCATTGAAGTCAATACAAAGGAAAATCGGGAAAGGCGTATAATGGGCAGTTGATCCTATATCATCTGGGTACAAATCCATATCCCACCACTCCATGGAACAGCTCTTTCCCCTCAAATCTAAAACTGCATACACTTTACTTCTTTCTTTCCTTGGAACAAGAAATTTTGCACAGCAAGAATTCTTCAAATATGCTCAACAAACCCCATTCTTCATCTTTTGTTGCATTGTTCTTCAGAGTTTCATGCACCTTCGATATTTACACAGCTACCATATTTTTTTAAAAACCAGCATTTACATTAGTTTGCCTAATTACTGTTATGCAGATTAGAATAGATATAGAAAATACAGGTTGAACCTCCCTTATCCGGAACCCTCGAGACCTGGCCTGTTTTGGTTAAGGGATTTTTCCAGACGAGGGGTGGTCACATTAAATTGGATGGTACAGATACTGAGCAAGGAGATATCAGGGCTGGCTGGCTTGGGGCTGGGAGTGTGGCAGAGAGATCATGGCGGGGTGGGGGGGGGGGGGTTGGATCACGGGATCAGGCCAGCGATTGGGGGAGTTGGCAGCGAGGAAGGTACAATTTGTTCAATTTGTTCATGTCGGAGTTCTGCGCATGTGCCCCCCAGTGGCCAGGAATGGTTCTGGATAAGGGAGTTCTGGATGAGAGGAGGGGGGGGGGTTCAACCTGTATAACAATTTGAAATGCCCTGAAGGCGATCTCAAAATTGATAAGTTAGCAAGTGCATTTGAATCTACAGAATATGGGATTCATTAGATATTAAATTAACTATCATGTATTTTACTCTCAATAAATGGTAATGTTCAACAATTTTACCTTAAACTTCACATAGAATTATCAGAGATAAGTGATCCAAAAAGTATTGAAATATTCTAGATATATGAGGCGAGTATAATATCGCAGCCTGCAAAATTCTGAGTGGAGGGATTGCATTTACCATTTCAAAGACCTGCTAGTAGCTCCTAACAATTGAAACCGTAAATCTGAGCAAAGAAAAAAATACTTGCGTATACTTTGACACCTTCATTTTCACCATTATATATTCAAACTTGACTTGATATTTTCTGTGATTTTAAG
Source organism: Pristiophorus japonicus (assembly GCF_044704955.1). Taxonomy (NCBI): domain Eukaryota; kingdom Metazoa; phylum Chordata; class Chondrichthyes; family Pristiophoridae; genus Pristiophorus; species Pristiophorus japonicus. The sequence continues at coordinate 200,382,768 of NC_091982.1, read as the reverse complement.
TTATCATTTTCATTTCAAACAATCTTTTCTTTGAAGAACACTGAATGTGGAGAGTGACAGCTAACATGCTGACGATGAAAATAGATTTCAATTCACAAACTAATATACTGGTACAGAAAATTTCCCAGTGTGCTAACTATAACAGTATCAATCCACATTGTCCTGTAAATCTACCCAGGTCTACAGTGATTCAAGTGCTTCGTTTGTTGAGCATTTAATTATGTTGCATGCAGTTGAATCCAAATTTATTTGAAAAACAAGTTAGGACTGAATTAGATAGTGGGTGGAAAATGATGCATCACCTTTAGTGTGAGAAGACTAATTTGTTGCGAAAAAATGATTACCCCACCTCTTTTTTTTAAAAAGAGCTGCAAAGTCTTCAGTTACAAGTAGTAGCTCCTTACGCTAATTACATCCAACCTATATTGGAACAAATAAGTAGTAAGTGTTGCAGTAGGAATTCTCCAGACAAGGCACATCACTAAGACCAGCTGTTTCTACCTCCATAACATCGCCCATCTCCGCCCTCGCCTCAGCTTATCTGCTGTTGAAACCCTCATCCATGCCTTTGTTATCTCTAGACTTGACTATTCAAATACACTCCGTTAACCTGAGGTTATCAAAAATTCAGCTGCCCGTGTCCTAACTCGCACCAAGTTCACCCATCAGCCCTGTGCTTGCTGACCTACATTGGCTCCTGGTTAAGCAACACCTCAATTTTAAAATTCTCATCCTGGTTTTCAAATCCCTCCACGGCCTCGCTGCTCTCTAACTCCAAAACCTCCTCCAGTACCACAACCCTCCGAGATATCCGCGCTTCTTCAATTCTGGCCTTCTGACTTTATTCGCTCCACCATTGGCGACTGTGCCTTCAGCTGCCAAGGCCCTACACTCTGGAATTCCCACCATATAGGCTCCTCCTTTAAGACACTCCTTAAAACCTATCTCTTTGACCAAGCTTTCTGCCCTAATATTTTTTTATTTGGCTCGGTGTCAAATTTTGTTTGATAATGCTCTTGTGAAGTGTCTTGGGCATTTTACTATGTTAAATGCGCTATATAAATACATGTTGTAGTTGTACTACAATGCTTAGATCTGTTTAGTAATGAATATTGTAGCAATGTTTGGCACTGAAAAAAGCTATTTCTGGCTTCTGGGCTAAGACACGCAGGTCTATCAGCAGGATAAGGATGACCTATTGAATGCTGGAGGTCATTCTCTAAACTCTCAGGGAAATGTAGCAGTTATTCTTCTAAAAAAATGGGAAAAATAAATACAGGTGAAGGAAGCCATATGGCCTTTTTAAGCTCAACTATTCAGGCATGAAAAACTTAAGTCACCCCATCACATAATTAACTGTATTGTGATTGGATTTAAGGTTTTCATTTCCAATACTCTGCCCAGAAAACCATTCCAAGTGCCAATCACTCGTTTCATGAAATTCTTTTCATGAATATCTGAATACTTTGGCTTATCTAAAGTAATGTTGTGCATTTACTTCATCTGTGTAATTTAATACCTTGTATAACTCTAAAAAATCCCTTTTCAGTTTTTCAAGGCTAAAGAGTCCCAGCTTCTCCATTTTTCTCTCATAATTTAATGCTCCAATAAAGAAAGACTTGTATTTATACAGCGCCTTTCATGACCACCGGACGTCTTAAAGCACTTTACAGTCAATTAAGTCCTTTTGGAGTGTAGTCACTTTTGTAATGTGGGAAACGCGGCAGCCAATTTGCGCACAAACGAGCTCCCACAAACAGTATGTGATAATGACCAGACAATCTGTTTTGGTTATGTTGATGAGGGATATTGGCCAGGACACTGGGGATAACGCCCCTGCCCTTCTTCAAAATAGTGCCATGGGATCTTTCAATGCCTGTGGTTATCCTAGTGGTTCTTCCTTGCACCACCTTTATGACCTGAAAGTTTTCCTTATGTTGTGGCGACCAAAACTGAACATAGTGCTCATGGTTCAGCGTATCAGGCATTCTACAGTTCCAGCATAACATCTCTGGCTTATATGAGACTGATCAAGCAATCTAGAAATAGATTTAATACAGGTTTGTAAATTACAAAGCGTTTTCATAGAGTGAAAAGGGAAAGACTTTTTACTCTGGTTGGCAAGTCAATGATGAGGGATCATCAATTTTAAAAATTGTCACTAAGAGGTAAGGAGAAAGGTTACGAGACATTCTTTTATAGAGTATTTTTTTGGAGCATGGAAGGGAGTTGTTTAGGGAGAGATAATTGCATCTTTTAAGTGAAAATTGGATAAATATTTGAATCAAATGAAGACACAGACCAATGGGGAGGAAATAGGGTTAGTTTGCAAGGGCCAAATTGCATGCTGTGCTTTATATAATTTGGTATTTTAGTCATTTTGTTTATTGTCAATCTACATGTTTAATATGGAGTCGACTATCATAGTAGGCTGAGCCTTTTCTTGTTAGAGAAGATCTTTGCTTAACGCTTATGTGGTGGAAGATTACCTTTCACATGAGCCCAAGCCGGGTTGTTGTCTCTGTCCAGCTGCATGGGCTACTTCATAATTGGAGGAGTCGTGAATGGAGCTGAACACTGTAGAATGAACCTTATGATGGAGGGACGGTCATAGACTCCATTCTTATGATTCACAAGCACCTCACAACTCTCAGCCTAATATGCTTTAGTAAATACCATCAATCCCCACAAATGTGTTGGTTTTGAGTCCTTTCAGTAACAAACTTATGCAATATTTTTCAAAAATACTAGTTCAAAACAAAAAATCCTCCCATTTAGTATATCGGTTTCACAGTTTCCCTGTTAAACTTAAATTATGTTGTGGTTTTCTTTCAGTATTTTTGTGATAGAGCTCAAATTCCTCTGATCACCACTCTCCCAACTCCCTAAACAGCAGCTCCACTGTGATTTTAATTCAGAATAAAATCTCCCAGGTTGGGGTTAGGTTAAGGAGCAGGATTAAGGTCAGGATAACTATTTCAGGAGAGAGCGAAGAATAGAATTTATTCTGAGGAGGAGATTCTGTACCTATTTCACAAGGAGGAGAGAGCAGATAGATTTTGTCACACTGGCAACAAAGAGTGTAGCGGGAGCTGCATGGCTCGCAGGATCTGCAGCTGTGGAAACACTGACAGTAGCACGACCAACATGAACTCTGGGAAGGGAAGCAGCTGGATTTTAGACACCTGAAAAGTTGGATCTTTCTCCTGCTGGCAGCTGGTGCCAGTCTGTTCAGAGAGGGAGAAAACATTGAAAAGGGGAGAGGTTAGCACACGCGTTTAGGCACTTTACAGCCTTCTGGACTCAACATCGAGTTCAACAATTTCAGATCATAACCCCCACCCCCCAGCCATCTTATGTTTTTTTTCCTCTTTGTCTATAATGGCAACTGGTCATTACTATGCCATTCACACCCTATCCAGATTTATCTTTTTCTAACCTCTATCATTACCATTTCATTTCAGCCCATCATCCCTTTTGTCTCTCTAATCTCTCCTGCCTTCCACCCTATCACACACCTTCCCTTTTGTTCTTTCTTCCCCTCCCCCTTTCAGTGCTTAAGAATGTGCTCTTTTCGAACATTAAGAATTTTAGAAAATGTATTTTTCTACTGCACTTATTTTTCATCTGCAGATTAGCTCTTTGGACGCTTTTTTGAGGATTTAAATATTCATGGGAAATGATGGCCTAAAAAAATAACTCATGGAATAGATCTAGATAAAGTGAAGTGTGGCATCCGGGCTGGCAATAGGCAAGGTCAGGATTTTCTTGCAAAGATATGAAATTAAAAACTACTTATGCCTGCCTATAGGGAAGCTTGTCTTTGAAAATGTTGCTGGCCAACAGCCAAGTCACTCTAACCAAAAGGATCATTGAATGCAAATATCCTGGCAACTTTGTGACTTTCAAACAAAAGCATCTTTGTTAAATTGTGACAGTGTACTTAATTAGTGCCCTCGATTTTTGTATGCTTTCTGCTAACTTTTCAAGAGTTTACAGATATATTTTGAGAAGACATTATGGGCTGGATTTTAGGCATTTGTTCGGCAAAAATGTAAGTTGGAGGAGCGCTGGCGTTAACTCACATGTTACACAACGGACTTTGTGCGCCCAAGCCAAAACTTGCGGCATTAAAGAAATGTCATTGTTGTTTAGTGCCCTGCAACATAACGTATATTGTATGGTTTTATTTTGGCAGGGGGAGTTTTTGTGACTTTGTTACAGTAAAATACATGAATCATTATTTGCCATTGGTGTCTTGAGCATCATTCCAATGTTCACCGGAGATGTGCCTTTATGGAGACACAAAGTATGTCCAGTATTAAGCTCCATCCCTCAGTTTCCTCCATTTAGGAGAGCCAGTCCATTATGAGCTGGCGACTTGCGACTCTTGGTCCGGCAGCATCTCCACACTGCCTCCCCCGTGGATGGTGTGGCTATCCAATGGGGGCCTCACCAAGCTCCTCTTTGTCGTCCTCCTCCTGAGGTGGGCATGCAATCTCCACTGGCAATTCCTGGCCCCTCATGATGACCAAGTTGTGCACCATACCACAATGAATTCAGATACTTGTTGAGGGAGTATTGAAGGCTGCCTCCAGGAGCGGTCGAGGCATCGGTCTACCTGTAGGAAACGGAAGTGCAGCTTTCTCACACACTACTACTCAGAGAGCTGGAGGTATGAGCGTTGGTCCCTGTAAACCTGTGGGGGGTGGGGGGTGAGGCCTCCTCCCTGGACATCTTAAGCCTCTCCTCATCCGTGGACCGACATGGCCAAGAGACCTTCTTCTAGCTTGATGCCTCCTGGCAGGAGCATGGAGCATGATATGCTGACAAACTAGTAATGCCCCCATTAAATGTTCTCACTGAAGTCGTAGGTGAAAATCATTGGTAGATAAAAGTGACGTTTGCAAGTTGGAGCTTCACGCAGCATGATGTGCGCAACCGTTGTAGTCAATATGACCTGCGATGTAGGATCCTCATCCCTCCATTTAAATACTCTGCCAATACCGCCTGCCGCACCCTGGGCCCGCCTGTTTTTTTCAGGCGTTTCCTGGGTCGGCGCTAAATGAGATGCAAGGGCCGAATGTTCCATCCGGGACGCTAGCGCAGCGTTGCACGATGATTGACGTCATGATCTCAATCAAAATAGATGGCGGGGCGGTAAATGTTTGCGCCGGCGCTAACTGGTAACCGAATCTAGAGGCCGGGTGGTAAATCCTGGACGCCCGGCATTATGCCCAAAAACAGCATTTTGCTAACTGAGGCGCAAATGAGCCGAAAATTCAGTTCTATATGTTTTGATAGCATATTATTTGTACGTTGGATTGGGGTGGTATAATTGCAAGTTGCTGTTGTTGTAAAAACAGAGCTACTGCCTAGTGGCCCTATTTGTTCGATGTCACTGCCCTTACCTGGCTTCAAGTAGGGTTTTTCTTACTTGGCTTATTTCCTTACCTGTGTTGGCTTGTCATCTCCCAAGAGGTTGTTTGGGTGTTCAGGATAGGGCTTTGTGCTAAGTGAGCCTTGTGGCTTCAGACACCCTGATATTTGCCCAGTTCCATCCAGAAAGAGGCCAAACACAACTTGCTCGGTCGGCATATTTACCATAGGTGCTTCAGGGCTGAAGTTGGCACATGTTTCCACAAAGATATGCACTCTTTTACCATGAGCAGTGAAAATTCTGATAGGAATTGGCTCAGCTGGCACAAGGCTACTTGTACAGCGATTGAAAAGCCAGGCATGCTCTTTGTGGCCTCCTGGACTGTCATCCAAAATGGCTGAATGTGAAAGCATGACCAAAATGTAAAAACGTGCGCCTTACTAGCCACAGCCACTCCAGCCAGGAAGACAAAGGAGATAATCTGGGGAGTTTGCATGAGGTGCTATATGCTTGCTGGATGATCTGGAGATGGTGCTGACACATTTTGGTACATGAAGTGATCTATTTTCATACCTATTGTCATTCCTCCTCCATTATCTGCCAGACTAGGCATCATTTCAGGATACTCTTCACGTTTTCTATATATCTTTTATTGTCAAGGTGTACAAGGTAGAGAACTGTGTGCAAAGATCCATTAGGGAGCAGAAGTTCTGGGGATGGGGGGGGCGGGCAGAACCAGCTCTGGTTGGATTTATGGGGTATTGTTGGATTTTGGAGGTTGTAGCAAATTTTGAAATAGCTTAGAAAGAACGCTGAATGAGGTGAAATTTGTCAGCTGAATATTAAAAAGGCATTATATAGCTGTTGTTGAGGAGTTGACCCCATTATGAAAATCATAAATCCTGATTTTCTTTAACACAGTTAATACATTCTCATTTTGTGTACTAATCTCCCATGGCATTTTGCATGGCAAGCCTATTTAACCAACAGGAGCATTATATTCATTAAATACATAATAAATTATTCTATTGGTAAGATGAACACTCATTTAACTAAGCATTTCCTGTTAAGCACACAAGTCCAATTGCTCAAAGTAGCAGATTCTGAAGTCAATCTGAAGTTCAACGCTGAGGTTCAGAGATTAGTGAAGTTTGCAGATGCTTAAAAGTTTTGAGCTCCGAAGAATCCAGCATGAAATAACTCATTATTTTTTCAAAAAACAACTTTCGACACTTTGATGTACTTCTTATATATTTTCCATGAATTAGTTAAAATTCTGTGAAGTTTCTTGCAGTTACACAAGTGTTAAATCGTGGAGTTTCTCAATGTTAGAGAGAGGTTGTGGCCTGGATCTGTAAACAGTAACTGTGGGGCCAAGTTTCGGCCTGAGTTGCTCCTGTTTTTTTGGAGCAACTGGTTTAGAATGGAGTATCTTAGAAATTTAAATTCTCGGCATTTAGTTTGCTCCAGTTCAAAAGGGGGCGTGTCCGGCCATTTACACCTGTTTTCAAAGTTTCGGCAGTGAAAACTTACTCCAAACTAACTTAGAATGGAGTAAGTGAAGATTTTTGTACGTTCGAAAAAACCTTGTTTACACTTTAGAAAATCAGACGTAGGTTACAAATTAGGCGTAGGGAAAGAGTGGGGGGGTTTAAAGGGAAGTTTACAAACATTAAACACTTCATTTTTACAAATAAAGAGCCATCATCAATAATAAATGAAAAATACATCAATAAATCAACCAATAAATCAATCAAAAAAAATTAATAAAAAATAAAAAAAATGTTTTAAAAAAAAATCAATAAATAAAATATTTTCTACTTACCGACTGCAGCACCGGGAGTCCTCCAAGAGCGTGCTGGGACAGTTCCCCCAGTGTGTCTCTGTGTCTCTAGCTCTCTGTCTGTGTCTGTGTTCCTGAAAGCGAGGGGAGGGGGAGAATGGGAGGGGGATGGGGGGGGGGAGAGAGGAGAGAGGAGGGAGGGAGGGAGGAGGGAAGGAGGGAGGAGGGAAGGAGAGAGGAGGGAGGGAGGGAGGGGGGAAGGAGAGAGGAGGGAAGGAGAGAGGAGGGAAGGAGAGAGGAGGGAAGGAGAGAGGAGGGAAGGAGAGAGGAGGGAAGGAGAGAGGAGGGAAGGAGAGAGGAGGGAAGGAGAGAGGAGGGAAGGAGAGAGGAGGGAAGGAGAGAGGAGGGAAGGAGAGAGGAGGGAAGGAGAGAGGAGGGAAGGAGAGAGGAGGGAAGGAGAGAGGAGGGAAGGAGAGAGGAGGGAAGGAGAGAGGAGGGAGGGAGAGAGGAGGGAGGGAGAGAGAGAGAGAGAGAGAGGAGGGAGAGAGAGAGGAGGGAGAGAGAGAGGAGGGAGAGAGAGAGGAGGGAGAGAGAGAGGAGGGAGAGAGAGAGGAGGGAGGGAGAGAGGAGGGAAGGAGAGAGGAGGGAGGGAGGAGGGAAGGAGGGAGGAGGGAAGGAGAGAGGTGGGAGGAGGGAAGGAGAGAGGAGGAAGGGAGAGGAGGGAAGGAGAGAGGGAAGGAGAGAGGGAGGGAGGGAGGAGGGAAGGAGGGAGGAGGGAGGGAAAGAGGAGGTAGGGTGGGAGGAGGGAAGGAGAGAGGAGGCAGGGAGGGAGGGAGGAGGGGAGGAGAGAGGAGGGAGGGAGGGAGGAGGGAAGGAGAGAGGAGGGAGGGAAGGAGAGAGGAAGGAGGGAGGAGGGAAGGAGAGAGGAGGGTGGGAGGGAGGAGGGAGGGAGGGAAGGAGAGAGGAGGGAGGGAAGGAGGAGGGAAGGAGAGAGGAGGAGGGAGGGAGGGAAGGAGAGAGGAGGGAGGGAAGGAGGAGGGAAGGAGAGAGGAGGGAGGGAGGGAGGGAGGGAGGAGGGAAGGAGAGAGGAGGGAGGGAAGGAGAGAGGAGGGAGGGAATGAGAGAGGAAGGAGGGAGGAGGGAAGGAGAGAGGAGGGAGGGAGGGAGGAGGGAAGGAGAGAGGAGGGAGGGAGGGAGGAGGGAAGGAGAGAGGAGGGAGGGAAGGAGAGAGGAGGGAGGGAAGGAGAGAGGAGGGAGGGAGAGAGAAGGGAGGGAGGAGGAGAAGGAGGGAGAGAGAAGGGAGGGAGGAGGAAGGGAGGGAGGAGGAAGGGAGGGAGGAGGAAGGAGGGAAAGAGAGGAGGAGGGAAAGAGAGAGGAGGGAGGGAGGAGGGAAGGAGAGAGGAGGGAGGGAGATAGGAGGGAAGGAGAGAGGAGGGAAGGAGGGAAGAGGGTAGGAGAGAGGAGGGAGGGAAGAGGGAAGGAGAGAGGAGGGAGAGAGGGAGGAGGGAAGGAGAGTTGGGAGGGAGGGAGGAGGGAAGGAGGGAGGAGGGAAGGAGAGAGGAACGAGAGAAGGAGAGAGGAGGGAGGGAGGAGGGAAGGAGAGAGGAGGGGAGGGAGGAGGGAAGGAGAGAGGAGGGAGGGAGGGAGGAGGGAAGGAGAAAGGAGGAGGAGGAGAGAAGAGGAAGGAGAGAGGAGGGAAGGAGAGAGGAGGGAAGGAGAGAGGAGGGAAGGAGAGAGGAGGGAAGGAGAGAGGAGGGAAGGAGAGAGGAGGGAAGGAGAGAGGAGGGAAGGAGAGAGGAGGGAAGGAGAGAGGAGGGAAGGAGAGAGGAGGGAAGGAGAGAGGAGGGAAGGAGAGAGGAGGGAAGGAGAGAGGAGGGAAGGAGAGAGGAGGGAAGGAGAGAGGAGGGAAGGAGAGAGGAGGGAAGGAGAGAGGAGGGAAGGAGAGAGGAGGGAAGGAGAGAGGAGGGAAGGAGAGAGGAGGGAAGGAGAGAGGAGGGAAGGAGAGAGGAGGGAAGGAGAGAGGAGGAAGGAGAGAGGAGGGAAGGAGAGAGGAGGGAAGGAGAGAGGAGGGAAGGAGAGAGGAGGGAAGGAGAGAGGAGGGAAGGAGAGAGGAGGGAAGGAGAGAGGAGGGAAGGAGAGAGGGGAAAGAGGAGGGAAGGAGAGAGGAGGGAAGGAGAGAGGAGGGAAGGAGAGAGGAGGGAAGGAGAGAGGAGGGAAGGAGAGAGGAGGGAAGGAGAGAGGAGGGAAGGAGAGAGGAGGGAAGGAGAGAGGAGGGAAGGAGAGAGGAGGGAAGGAGAGAGGAGGGAAGGAGAGAGGAGGGAAGGAGAGAGGAGGGAAGGAGAGAGGAGGGAAGGAGAGAGGAGGGAGGGAGAGAGAGAGAGAGAGAGGAGGGAGAGAGAGAGGAGGGAGAGAGAGAGGAGGGAGAGAGAGAGGAGGGAGAGAGAGAGGAGGGAGAGAGAGAGGAGGGAGGGAGAGAGGAGGGAGGGAGAGAGGAGGGAGGGAGAGAGGAGAGAGGAGGAGGAGAGAGGAGGGAAGGAGAGAGGAGGGAGGGAGGAGGGAAGGAGAGAGGAGGGAGGGAGGGAGGAGGGAAGGAGAGAGGTGGGAGGAGGGACGGAGAGAGGAGGGAGGAGAGGAGGGAAGGAGAGAGGGAAGGAGAGAGGAGGGAGGGAAAGAGGAGGTAGGGTGGGACGAGGGAAGGAGAGAGGAGGCAGGGAGGAGGGAGGAGGGGAGGAGAGAGGGAGGAGAGAGGAGGGAGGGAGGAGGGAAGGAGAGAGGAGGGAGGGAAGGAGAGAGGAAGGAGGGAAGGAGAGAGGAAGGAGGGAGGAGGGAAGGAGAGAGGAGGGTGGGAGGAGGAGGGAAGGAGAGAGGAGGAGGGAGGGAGGGAAGGAGAGAGGAGGGAGGGAAGGAGGAGGGAAGGAGAGAGGAGGAAGGGAGGGAGGGAGGGAGGAGGGAGGAGGGAGGGAGGGAGGAGGGAAGGAGAGAGGAAGGGAGGGAGGGAGGAGGG